>NC_084554.2:23670000-23970000 GCF_033978685.3 Nerophis lumbriciformis | reverse complement strand
CCTCTCCACGTACGTCAACCACTGCTCCGTCGACTCATCAAAGGCATCCATCTGTCCAATGACGCCCGCCATGCTCGCTGGTGTGTCGTCCCGACGTGAGCCGTACCCTCGCTGCTATGCGAAGCTAACGCTAACAAAGCTAAGCTAACGCTAACAGTATAAAAACCTTTAACATTGTTAGAAATATCCGCCACACTGTGAATCCACACCAAACAAGAATGACAAACACATTTCGGGACAACATCCGCACCGTAACACAATATAAACACAACAGTACAAATACTCAGAACCCTTTGCAGCACTAACTCTTCCGGGACGCTACAAGGTGTGTGTGTGTGTGTGGGGGTGGGGGGGCGGGGGGCTTCTGTTGTGTTTATGTTGTGTTACTGTGCAGATGTTATCCCGAAATGTGTTTGTCATTCTTGTTTGGTGTGGATTCACAGTGTGGCGTATATTTCTAACAATATTAAAGTTGCTTATACGGCCACTCTCAGTGTAAACTGCATCGCTGTTGATGAAGTATGCTTTGCATTTACTTGTGTGTGCGTACAGGAGCCGCACATATCTTAATAATGCACCCCCGGCGTAGAATGCACCCCCTGACGAGAGTGTTATATCAACTAAAGCCCACACTTAAAGTTTCCACGTGCAAGATTGAATCTATTTAAAAAAGTATTTAATAAAAAGCCAAAAGTGCAAAAAGAATGGTGTTAGTGTTGGAGGAGTTGTGAATGAATGAAATATGAAATCCGTGCTGCAGTCTGCAGGTGTACCTAATGTTGTGGCCCAGCAGCGACTGCAGCACGGATTTCATATTTCATTCATTCACAACTCCTCCAACACGAACATTATTCTTTTTGCACTTTTGGCTTCTTGTTAATTAACTTTTTAAAATAAATTCAATCTTGCACGTGGGAACTTTAAGTGTGGGCTTTAGTTGATATAACACTCCCGTCAGGGGGTGCATTCTACGCCGGGGGTGCATTATCCGGCACAACACGGGCACGTTGTTAAAAGGGATGAAAAGCGGACGTGATGTCGTCTCGTAGAGGACGTTAAAAGCAGTGCCTGTAAGGCACGCCCCCAAGACTGTGGAATACGAGATATAATGACTGATGAACACCTTCGTTCGATAATGAGGGTTGCTTCAGCTCAAAGCCTGAGCCCCGACATTAATGAACTAGCATCCAAGAAAAGATGGCAGGTTTCTGGCTTGGGCACATCAGATTAGATCAGTGTGTTGCAAACTGAGCTGTTTAAAGTCCTGAATGGTTGGTTTATTCGTTATTTTATTTTCAAATTTATTAGCCTGTGGAAAAAGTTAATGTTGATATTTACCTCAGAAGGCTGCAAATAGAAAATAGGCATTCAATTTTTATTTAAATTGTATTTGATATGCCATTGATAATTTTCAATGATTATTATTATTATTTGAAACTCGATTTTGCATGTCACTATAAAGTTATATAAGTCTTGCTTGTTCAATATTTAATGCAAAACTTGTTTTGGTCCCGATCAACAAGGTTCATTTGTTCAACCTTGGCCCGCGGCTTTGTTCAGTTTTAAATTTTGGCCCACTCTGTATTTGAGTTTGACACCCCTGGTCTAGAATGATCCAGACGCAAGTAAATACTATTTGCAAGACGCTTTTTCATTTCGGAGTAATAATAATAATATTTGCACTATTAAAAAAAAGCCTTTGTCACCAAAACAAATCGATTGAATTTGTATTATCAGCACTGACTGTAAGTCATTCATCAGCTATAAAACTATAAAACAATAATGCTGAATAGGTGATATGTTGCATATTTTCAAATATATAAAATAGTGTTTCTCTCAGTTGATCGCCTTCTTTCTCGCAGCCAGTTTGCACAAACGTTACAGGCGTGCTAATTATAAAACGGCGACCAGAGAACAGTTTTAATAAATATTAATTAAGATTATTAGGATTATTAGAACTATCTTGCAGTGTTTTTACTCAGCCGTAGTCTTCAAACTATATGTAGTTTAATGTTGTTTATAATTTTTTACAAACTTCATTTCGATACGCGAAGCTACGAAAAGTGGATGGACTCTTTTAAACGTATTTATGGAAGAGTATAAAGTATTCAGCCAGACTCCAAGCAACAACCTCAGCCTCTTACCACTCTGAGACTTCATTGGAGAAATGTGAAATAGTGTGTGAATGTGAGTGTGAATGTTGTCTGTCTATCTGTGTTGGCCCTGCGATGAGGTGGAGACTTGTCCAGGGTGTACCTCGCCTTCCACCCGAGTGCAGCTGGGATAGGCTCCAGCCACCCCCACAACCCCGAGAGGGACAAGCGGTAGAAAATGGATGGATGGACGGACGGATAGGAGGCAGTACATGAGTGGAACCAAAGTAGATAACATCAAATATTAACAACCGTATTTTTCGGAGTATAAGTCGCACCGCAGTATAAGTCGCACCTGCCGAAAATGCATAATAAAGAAGGAAAAAAAAACATATATAAGTCGCACTGGAGTATAAGTCGCATTTTTTGGGGACATTTATTTGATAAAACCCAACACCAAGAATAGACATTTGAAAGGCAATTTTAAATAAATAAAGAATAGTGAACAACAGGCTGAATAAGTGTACGTTATATGACGCATAAATAACCAACTGAGAACGTGCCTGGTATGTTAACGTAACATATTATGGTAAGAGTCAATCAAATAACTATAATATATAGAACATGCTATACGTTTACCAAACAATCTATCACTCCTAATCGCTAAATCCCATTAAATCTTATACGTCTAGTCTCCTACATGAATGAGCTAAATAATATTATTTGATATTTTACGGTAATGTTTTAATAATTTCACACATAAGTCGCTCCTGGGTATAAGTCGCACCCAAACTATGAAAAAAACTGCGACTTATAGTCCGAAAAATACGGTATTTACTTTATTACTACTTTATTACTACATACTAGTCCATAGCCTGGTCACCTCTCGCCTGGACGACTGCAACTCTTTCCTGTTTGGTCTCCCTCACAAGTCACTTCAGAAACTTCAGCTTCTCCAGAACTCTGCAGCCTGGATAATCACCAGAACCCCTTCAATCCAGCACATCACCCCTGTTCTGCAGCAACTCCAGTGGCTACCCATCAAACATCGCATCCACTTTAAAATAATTCTCCTCACTTTCAAAGCCATCCATAACCTCTCTCCATCATATCTCTCTGACCTGATCCATGTTGCCACGCCCTCAAGTTCCCTAAGATCCTCATCATCCATCGATCTCACTGTCCCTTTATTTAAACTGTCCACCATGGGTGCCCAAGTTTTCAGCCGCTCTGCCCCACATCTTTGGAACTCTTTACCACCAGACCTTCGCAACTTAGATTCAATATCCCTCTTCAAATCAAGACTCAAAACACACCTATTCCTGACTGCTTATTCATTGTAATAATCTTTTCTTTTCTCTTTGTTGTTGTTGTTGTTGCGGTTTTTTTTATCCAATTTGATTTTATTGTTGTGATTTTGTACGGTGTCCTTGAGTGCCCAGAAAGGCGCCTTATAAATAAAATGTATTATTATTATTATTATTATTACAAAAGTACATGTTGTAAAAGCAGTCAGCAACACTCCATTTGTGTAGTAATTAGTCTCAACCGGAGAGAACAGAATGCTAATGCTAACAAGCTAACGCTAAAGCAAATGTGTTCATGTTGTTGGCGTGCAGTAAACACTGACATTTATTACTTATATATTGTTGTTTACAGCTTAAATGGACCAAAAGGAGTCACCTGACTCTCATGAATTCATCATTGACCGAGAGGATGACTTTCTGACAGCGGACAAAAGCCTGACCTTTTATGAACAATTCGGTACACTTTATTTTTTAAATCTTATCGTTTTGTATATTATTGCTATCGTTACAGTCAAATTGTGTTGTTTGGGCTTTGTATTTCATTTACTTACTTTTTAGTAAAAGAACTGACCTAATATTGTCTGTTTATTTACATGGTATCAGTGTAGAAATATACTTAACCACTCCTCCATACGTCATCAGCCTGATTTGTATAAACCACCCTTAACTGTGAAATGCGGTGGAAACACAAACATCAACACATTTCTACAAGATACTATTGTTCCAGGAACTAGAGGTTGCAGGTCCTGAACTTTTGGTCGAAAGGGGCCTAAACTCATTGTTACTGCTCTCCTATAGTGGTATCACAAAAAAAGGCAAAAAAAAGAAAACCTCTGAAGTTCATGCTTTCGAGGCTCTTTTTATCGGACGATAGGTGTTTTTTCGAGCGGCCGCTGTTGTGGTCTCTGCAGTCAATTACATCAGCGGAGAAGCCATACATCACAGGCTCGGTGGGACCAACTGTGGAACAGACTGACGAATGTCTCTCTCCTTTGTCATAAGGACACACGTCGCACACGGCCCGCGATGAATGCCCCTTTTGCCGACACATTTATTTGTCACGGAGGTATTTATCCCTGCAGTGTCTTGCTTTGTATTACCAAGGCTGACAAGACCGCAAGCCATTACCACCATGGCCGACCTCCTGCACATATTTGAAAGCCTCACTGCTTGCCCCCCTCAAACACACAGAAGACCTCATTGACATTCACACAGGCGAGGAAAAAAAAAGGGAAGGTTCTACCCATTGTTTAAAAAAGACCTTATACATCTCTGTTGTCCTCTGTGTTTTTAAAATTTTGCTTTTGCTTTCTATTTACTGTTTTAATTGGTTTTACCCTTTGAAATTGTTTTTAATCACATTTATTTTATATTGTTTTTAATTGTGTTTTATATTGTTGTGCAGCACTTTGGAAACATTTTGTTGTTTAAATGTGCTATATAAATAAAGTGGATTGGATTGAAAGTGGTGATTTTGACCTCACCCCGATAGAATGAAACAAGATTGTTTGCCCTGCGTGACGAGTGTGTCGCGGTCAAGACGAGCACTTGTGGATGTGATTGCCTTGTTGTCCATCCATCGGTCTCCTTTGCAACCATGGTGATCGTTACAAATACCATTTGGTAAATTGGTGCCATTAAACAAGGTCAGGGACGCGGGGCTCATTACGTCATCGCTTTGACGACCACAAAGCATAATCAAAATCAAAAGTATTTGGACACCCTTCCATTAGAAAATATGGAATTTGCAGATTTTACACACATGTTAAGACTTTCTAAAACATTTGGTCTGTATGGGCATTTTTGTTTTAGCTTATATCTTGATTATGAATATGCTTCCGTATCGACAAATATAAGTTAGAACTTTATGCTACTTTTTATTTCAAATGGTAACAATGGAGGATTTTTCCGTTCAACTTTAAATCTACGCGCCAGTGGACTGACCCGCAGTGTTTCCAACTGGGTCACTTTGGGCCTGATTTACCAAAATCCAAATACTATGCATTAAACAGCATGTGCAATCTATAAAATACAAACCCCGTTTCCATATGAGTTGGGAAATTGTGTTAGATGTAAATATAAACGGAATACAATGATTTGCAAATCATTTTCAACCCATATTCAGTTGAATGCACTACAAAGACAAGATAATTGATGTTCAAACTCATAAACATTTTTTTTTTTTTTGCAAATAATAATTAACTTAGAATTTCATGGCTGCAACACGTGCCAAAGTAGTTGGGAAAGGGCATGTTCACCACTGTGTTACATGGCCTTTCCTTTTAACAACACTCAGTAAACGTTTGGGAACTGAGGAGACACATTGTTTAAGCTTCTCAGGTGGAATTATTTCCCATTCTTGCTTGATGTACAGCTTAAGTTGTTCAACAGTCCGGGGGTCTCCGTTGTGGTATTTTGGCTTCATAATACGCCACACATTTTCAATGGGAGACAGGTCTGGACTACAGGCAGGCCAGTCTAGTACCCGCACTCTTTTACTATGAAGCCACGTTGATGTAACACGTGGCTTGGCATTGTCTTGCTGAAATAAGCAGGGGTGTCCATGGTAACGTTGCTTGGATGGCAACATATGTTGCTCCAAAACCTGTATGTACCTTTCAGCATTAATGGCGCCTTCACAGATGTGTAAGTTACCCATGTCTTGGGCACTAATACACCCCCATACCATCACAGATGCTGGCTTTTCAACATTGCGCCTATAACAATCCGGATGGTTCTTTTCCTCTTTGGTCTGGAGGACACGACGTCCACAGTTTCCAAAAACAATTTGAAATGTGGACTCGTCAGACCACAGAACACTTTTCCACTTTGTATCAGTCCATCTTAGATGAGCTCAGGCCCAGCGATGCCGACGGCGTTTCTGGGTGTTGTTGATAAACGGTTTTCGCCTTGCATAGGAGAGTTTTAACTTGTACTTACTGACAGTGGTTTTCTGAAGTGTTCCTGAGCCCATGTGGTGATATCCTTTACACACTGATGTCGCTTGTTGATGCAGTAAAGCCTGAGGGATCGAAGGTCACGGGCTTAGCTGCTTACGTGCAGTGATTTCTCCAGATTCTCTGAACCCTTTGATGATATTACGGACCGTAGATGGTGAAATCCCTAAATTCCTTGCAATAGCTGGTTGAGAAAGGTTTTTCTTAAACTGTTCAACAATTTGCTCACGCATTTGTTGACAATGTGGTGACCCTCGCCCCATCCTTGTTTGTGAATGACTGAGCATTTCATGGAATCTACTTTTATACCCAATCATGGCACCCACCTGTTCCCAATTTGCCTGTTCACCTGTGGGATGTTCCAAACAAATGTTTGATGAGCATTCCTCAACTTTATCAGAATTTATTGCCACCTTTCCCAACTTTTTTGTCACGTGTTGCTGGCATCAAATTCTAAAGTTAATGATTATTTGCAAAAAAAAATTTTTTTTAGCAGTTTGAACATCAAATATGTTGTCTTTGTAGCATATTCAACAGAATTTGGGTTGAAAATGATTTGCAAATCATAGTATTCCGTTTATATTTGCATCTACAACAATTTACCAACTCATATGGAAATGGGGATGGTAGAATGTACTGTTAGTGGGCATGTTGCTTGCGATTTACTAACACTGCATGTGCAATTGTAAAGTGGTGCAGACCTCGGAGACACTCTCATTTACTGCATACTCATGTCATCATGCTCTTACCTGTGGCCTTTTGCTATGTTTTAAAAAAAAGCAGAAGACATCTACCACTTTTTATCGGCATTTTAGAAGCAGTCGTGCAGTGCATCTACATCACTTTTTTTTCTTTTTCCCCCCCCCCCATCAACGGTGCGCTCCTTGGTGAGAGGCTGCACTTACGTACAAAATAATGCACACTTTTAGATAAGTTATTTTTATATGACAAATAATTTGATAACATACAGTATATAATGTGAAATAAACAAACGTCATTAAAAAAATTTAAATGACAACAAAATGCATACATTTAATTTATGCATTCAATATAGAGAGGCTGCGATGAGGTGGCGACTTGTCCAGGGTGTACCACGCCTTCCGCCCGATTGTAGCTGAGATAGGCTCCAGCGCCCCCCGCGACCCCGAAGGGATTAAGCGGTAGAAAATGGATGGATGGAATATAGAGAGGGCGCAGCTTTCTACCGATTACCACCTGGTGGTGAGTTGGCTCCGATGGTGGGGAAAGATGATGGACAGACCTGGCAGGCCCAAATGCATTGTGAGGATATGCTGGGAACATCTAGCAGAGTCTGCGAGTTTCAATTCCCACCTAAGGAAGAACTTTGAACATGTCACGAAGGAGACGCTAGACATTGAGTCAGAGTGGACCATGTCTATTGTCCAAGAGGCCGATCGGAGCTGTGGCCGCAAGGTAGTTGGTGCCTGTCGTGGCGGTAATTCCAGAGCTCGCTGGTGGACACCAGCTGTGAGGGATGCCGTCAAGCTGAAGAAAGAGTCCTATCGGGTTATTTTGGCTCATGGTACTCCAGAGGCAGCGGACAGGTACCGACAGGCCAAACTGTGTGCGGCTTCGGCGGTCGCGGAGGCAAAAATTCGGACATGGGAGGAGTTCGGGGAAGCCATGAAAAACGACTTAAAAGCGCCGGTTAAATGATTAGTGCCGTTAATTGGAGGATTTATGAAATTCTTTGCACTTGTGTTCAAGCCTGTGGATTCTTTTTGTGTTCAAGTTCAAAATTGCAGTTTTTGATATCATTATCATTTTGCGTTCTTCTGCAAAACAGCTGCTGCTCCCGTTGGTGGGAATACACGTGGGTGTGTGTGTGTGTGTGTGTGTGTGTGTGTGTGTGTGTGTGTGTGTGTGTGTGTGTGTGTGTGTGTGTGTGTGTGTGTGTGTGTGTGTGTCCATGAGGCACTCACACCCACACAGGGAGTCAGACAAGGGTGAAAGAAGAAAAGCTAAAACTCACACTCCAAAGGACTCTGCCCCGTGGAGCTGAAAGTGCGTGCGCACACACACACACACACACACACACACACACACACACACACACACACACACACACACACACTCACACACACACACTCCAATAGAGATTCACTTGTTGGTAATGAGGGACTGGATTTGGAATCAATTATGAATGTTCCATCAAGAGGCTTTGGGGCCATATCAAGGGAGCTAGGTAATGAGAAGGGGAACACAGAGAAAGAAAGTACGGCCCTGCAGGCTGTGATGTCTCCAGGCAGCACTTTAAATACATTTGCATCCGTTCACGTTGCACGAAGGGCTATATTTTATTTAAGTGAGACAGCTTCCGTGAACAATAACGCGGCTAGACAAAGTCTTTGATTCTTGGATAGATGAAAAGTGTCTCTTTTACGACATATATGGCCTAACACAACTGTATCACTGCAATAGGTGTGTGTGTGTGTGTGTGTGTGTGTGTGTGTGTGTGTGTGTGTGTGTGTGAGTGTGTGTGTGTGTGTGTGTGTGTGTGTGTGTGTGTGTGTGTGTGGAGAGAGAGTGAGTCAGTGAGCAATTCTGGCTGTACTGATCCCAGCAAGTCATCAGGTTCTATTGAGACTTGACGCTAGCCAGAGCCCACCATGATTGATTCTTGTTTGGGGCCATGCCTTTGGGCCTTATTAAATCAAAATGTAAACTCACTCTTGAAACAGATTGCAGAGAAAATGCCAGTAGCCAGCTCTTGCAACCTCCCTCCTACACTCTGACTCTCCGACCAACCTGGATCACTCAGACAAGAAGCCAGAAAGCCTCCCAGAACAGTACTTTAGCGACATATGCTATTTTCTTCAGGGTGATATTAGTGGGGAATTCCTTTACATCAGTCAAGACATACTGCACTTTCTAGTTTTTTTGTGAAGCATCTTTATTTGTATGTTTGTTTTCATGAGTAAGACAACCAGATTGAACCCCAAATTATTTAAATTACTAATATAATTGTGATACATATACAGTTTACAGTTTACAACTTTAAGATCAAGCCAAATTCATCTGCAAACTATCTCTCTGTGTATGAATGCTTCATTCATTCATTATTTTTCTGTCCAGGAAAAAAAAGGGCGTAGCATTTTTGGGGAGACGGAGTTCTCCACGTCACTTGCTGTGCAATAAACCACAAGTCCCTTTTCAGCGCTTCAGCGTGTGTGCCTTTACTCTGTTTAGCCGGCATTTGACACGTTTTGGCCATTTTGCTTACCCAATATGAGTCCCAAAAAGACAACAGAACAACTTGGAAAGAAGGACTATATTATGGAAGAATCAACGAAGCAGGCTTCGTACCACAGCGAGTTTTATTTGTGATGAGACCGGACTTTTCTGGAAGAACGTGCCGAACACACACACAGTGCGCTCTTCAATCCTCCCCTCTGTCTGCTCCTTGCCAATGTTAATGGATTCTAATTTTTTGTAGAATAATTGTTGTTAAAGTTGAGGATTTTTGTGATTTCTGATTGTTTGTGAAGGCACCAAAGGGACTTCTGTGTGAGGGCAACAAAGGGACATTTGTGTGTGTACGCGTGTTGGCAGAGCAGCGCATACAGACAACAGCAGATTGTTGTTATTGTTGTTGTTTTGGCTTGTAAATAAGGATCAAATTGATGCATTACTCGCCTTGTTGTGTGTGTTTGAGATACAGTACTGTGTAGCACTTAAGCACTTGTTTATAGTGTTGAAAGTGTACAAACCTTCACTAAAATATAGACTTTTGTCGAGGCTGGAACCCATTATTCATGCTTACATTGTTTCTTATGAAATCAATTGCTTCACTTTACGAATTTCTCGTTTTACAAACCCTGTTCAAATACCAATTAATTGTGTAAATCGAGGTTCCACTGTACACTGTAAAACAAAAAAAGCAATGGCAGCTAACAAACAAAATACTGTACATGCCAATTTATATCAATGAATCAATTCATACATTCAGATGACATGATGATATATACCTCTGTCTCAATTCAACATGACAACTGTAACTAACAATGGCAGGATGGTTGCTTTTGGCAATACACCTCTTACCCACAATGTCATCTGGTAACATAAAAAAGTAGAAAGTACCAATGATTGTCACAAACACACACACTAGGTGTGGCAAAATGTTTCTGTGCATTTGATCCATCACCCTTAATCACCCCCTGGGAGGTGAGGGGAGCAGTGAGCAGCAGCAGTGGCCGCGCCCGGGAATAATTTTTGGTGATTAACCCCCAATTCCAACCCTTGAAGCTGAGTGTCAGGCAGGGAGGTAATGGGTCCCATTTGTATAGTCTTTGGTTTGGTTTGCACTCATGACCTACCAATCTCAGGGTGGACACTTTAACCACAAGGCCACTGAAGGATGGTGACATCTGTCAACACACCTCTTACTATGAGTGCAATGCTGAGTACTGCAACTGAAATGTGACAAAATTGTGACTCATGTAAACACACCTCCCGGTGTGTAATAAGGAAACTCTTATTCAGACTGCTAAGCTTTTCAACCCGGCCCGCCGGACATCTCCAAAAAAAATTGTAATTAATCTTGAAACTGAGCAATATGATGTTCCGTGCATTTTTCAAATTACCGCAAGTCTTGAGAGTATTTGAATGATCCGGTAACTAATTTAACAGTGAGAATATGGTGACTGCTGTCAGCACACCTCTCACGCACAGTGCTATCCGGTAACTTTCATTTCACAGTGACAGGATGGTAAAAGTTGTCAACACCTTTGGCTCACACTCAGGCCCGGCCCTAACCAATCTGGCGCCCTAGGCAAGATTTTAGGTGGCGCCCCACCCCCACATCGGCAGTGAAGTGTATATACTCACAAGAAACCGAATAGCTTTGTCTTTGACCTTTTTTTTTTACTTACAATTATACCTAATATATAAAGGGGTGGAAAAGTGACTATTACCTGCAGGGCAAACATTAGCTAACCAGAAGGCAATAACAATGTAAACAAAAAACACCTGCTTAAAATATCTAATACAAATGTCCCAGAGGAATGTAGGTGGGAGTACTGTAATTACCTAACGTTACATTATTATTTTCCATAACAATTTAGCCCCCTCCACAATATTAACCCGACGTTAAAACAGAACTAGCTATTTATTGATTAGCAATTGCCGACTCATGTAACATTAGCTTAATGCTAAAAAGCCAGGTTACTATCACATTCTGTAACAGACAAATAATTTCATGTAGGCTAACGTTACCTACTTGCTACCTCTGTCTTTTCTCGTTTCTCCTCCTCTTCTTTTCTCTTTTTTCTTCCCTGGGCACCTGACAGTTTTGGCCGTTTTGACATCTTGTGTTGATTTTTTGATGTGGTGACGTCCAAAAAGAGTCATGATACGGGAAGGGAGGGGGCGCACCGTGCGGGGGGGGGGGGGATGTTGTAACAAATAATATTTCTATTAAATAGGCTTTACTTTGCATTTTAATTAACGTGGGATTATTTTTTGTATTTAGAAATAATAGTACCACCTTTTTTTCTCTTTTTTTTTTTTTTCTCTCCAACATTTGTGGTACTTGCGTGGCGCCCCCTGATGGACGGCGCCCTTAGCATTTGCCTATACGGCCTATGCCATGGGCCGGCCCTGCTCACACTTTAATCCTGTAACTAACTTAACAGTGAAAGGATGGTGACTGCTGTCAATAAGCACAACTCTCACAGTGCAATCCGATAACTCTAATTTAACCCTGACAGGATGGCTGCTGTCAACACACTTCTCACTGATAGTGAAACCTGACTGCTGTATCTTAACAGTGACAGGATGACGACTGCTGTCAACACACTGCTCACTCACTACACAACCTGAGAATTTTAACTTAACAGTGACAGAAGGGTGACTGCTGTCAACACAACGCTCACTCACTACACAACTTGAGAACTTTAACTAATCGGAAGCCGGAAACTAAATTTTAACAGTGACCAGATGATGACTGCTTTTAACACACCTCTGACTCACAGTGTAATCCAGTAACTCTTACTTACCAGTGACAGGATGTAACAGCTGTCAACACACCTCTTAATCACAGTGCAATGCAGATAAAAGTAACATAAAAGTGACAGAATTGTGACTTCTGTAACAACACCTCTTACCCAGAGTGCAATTCGGTAACTCTTATTTAACAGCGACAGGATGGTGAAAGATGCCAGCACATGTCTTACTGACGGTGAAACCTGGGTGCTGTATCATAACTTATTTATTTACTTATTTTTTGGATAGTATTTACTTACTTATTTTGTGTATAGTATAAAGCAAAAGTGTCCAAACTATGGCCCGTGGGTCAAGTGCGGTTCAATAAACGGTGTGCAAAAAAAAATAAAAAAAATCAACCAGCACAAAAATTCAACAAACATGGTCACACATAACACAACCTGCTCATTGAACTTTGTGGATAATATAAAAACGTCTAATCAACATAAAACATATAAAATCCCAATTACACCCATTTGAATCAATTGGATGGGATGACGGGAAAAATGCAAAACACTCTCCACACTTAGCCATTTTTGGCGCATTTTAGCTGCTTGATATTTCTGATTGATTAAAAAACTTAAAGGAGGTTGTCGCGGAAGTAATCAAAGTAGGAGTTAAACTTTCACATATTCTTAATAACCAATTATATATATATATATATATATATATATATATATATATATATATATATATATATATATATATATATATATATATATACGTATATACATATATATATATATGTACATACATATGTATATGTGTATGTGTTAGGGTTGTTCGATATACCGGTACTAATAAAGTTCCGCGATACTAATTGATTGAAATCGGTACTATACTGACTTTGAAAAGTACCGGTACCTTTCTTTCATCTCAGTGCCGCTGTGTGGCGGTGACTACAGAGCTGAGGCGCATGATTTTGAGTATGTCAAAACACACACACAAAGTGCATACAAGCAATAACATCTTGGAGAGGAGGAATGGCAAAAAACGACTACTCTACTGGTTAATAAAGAGTGAAGTGAAGCGCAATATGGAGATGTTTGGGCATCAAAACTAACGGTAAAGGTGACGCTTTAAACAGGGAGGCACCGCGCTTCAAGTGTTGCTTTAAAACATGCCTCGCCAAATGTGGCGATTAGTATTACATTTAAATAATAATCATTCAGATCTGCACAAGGAGTTTAAAGAGTGACAGGTAATGATGTTGTTACACTTGTACTGATGTTCGGCTCTGGTGCAGACCGAAGTAGAGGAACACAGGGCAGACGTTCCCTTCAGCGTCGATGTTTTCGTCGGGTTAAAACACCTCACTTTACCCGTCAATGGGTCTGTTAAGCTCCGCTTTCAGGTCAGAATGATGAGGCCGCCGATTTGTGACAATCTGGTTGCTTTATTATTAGTTTTGCAGGACACATCCAGACCTGTTCATCACTCGACTGCGCAGTGCAGCGCTACCGCGCTCTCTCTTTGCCCACTCACTGACGTCACTCAGACAACACGTTGCCATTCACACAAACACACACGCTACTCTCATAAGCTAACCAGATACATAACATGTAGATACATAGACGCGCACACAGCTGCTCGGATTAATGCCAAATATTAGCGGAGTTAAAAACTGCCCAATTAACAACTAACACAAGTGAAATGACTATATTTTATAACGAATTGCTACAATTTGTTTTTTGTCTTTAATAAATGTGTTTTACCTGCTACATGGCTTTTCTGGGTACAAGTGTTACGGCGCACGCGCAGTCTGCTTCTCTCTCCACGGCAGGAGCACCTAGAAGTTCCGCTGCAAGCACGGCAGGACACGCCCCCCACACGTGCTGCGCAGACCGCGGCTATATATATATATATATATATATATATATATATATATATATATATATATATATATATATATATATACCGTATTTTTCGGACTATAAGTCGCAGTTTTTTTCATATTTTGGCCGGGCTCCAGTGCGACTTATATAAGTTTTTTTCCTTCTTTATTATGCATTTTCGGCAGGTGCGACTTATACTCCGGTGCGACTTATACTCCGAAAAATACAGTATATATATATGTATATATATATATATATAACACGGTCCATTAAAGATATGTTTGTTATCGCAATCGAAGAACAATTGTGTCCTTAAATAAAATAATGAACATACTAGACAAATTTTCTTTTAGTAGTAAGTAAACAAACAAATTTGTGTGCTGATATATGCAATAAGATATTGTGCTTTGGATTATTAATCTACTTGTTCATTTACTGTTAATATCTGCTTACTTTCTGTTTTAACATGTTCCATCTACACTTCTGTTAAAACGTAATAATCATGTTCTGTTGTTTGATACTTCACATTTGTTTTGGATGATACCACAAATTGTACCACTTGTCAGAAAAGTACTTTATTTTACGCCATGGAGGCGAGGATTAGTGATTTAAAAGTAGTTAAAACACTGCCGACTGCGGATGGACGTTAGCCATTAGCTAGCCATATTTAAAAACACCTCTTGTAGACCTGCATTTGAGTGTTATAGCTTCACTTTTAATTGCCAAAATGCTTCCGTTCTCCCTTTTCTGTCCACACACTGTGTTTGCTTTTAAGTATTCTGTGATTCTGCGCTGCCGCACATGCTCCTGTGCTATTAAAACCAGCAATGTCACAACGTTGACAACGTCTGTTAATAAAAACAATTTAAAAAAAGGAGAACCGGTACTTTTTAGTGGCGTTATAGTACTGATTATGATTAGTCTCTGGGTACTTTACTTAGTACCGGTAAACCATACAACCCTAATATACATATACATATACTTTTGTGCATATATATATATATATATATATATATATATATATATATATATATATATATATATATATATATATATATATATATATATATATATATATTTATATATATATATATATATATATATATATATATATATATATATACGGTAACAATTTAGTACGGGAAACATATTCACCATTAATTAATCATCTGCATGGCCTTATTATACAACCAGTGAGCTAACTAAGAGTCTTGTTATGTTTGACAGGATGGAGTTGATGGCACAGACACCAGGGGGAAGTAAAGATCTATGATTTATATATAAGTGAAGTGAAGTGAATTATATTTATATAGCGCTTTTCTCTAGTGACTCAAAGCGCTTTACATAGTGAAAACCCAATATCTAAATTACATTTTAACCAGTGTGGGTGGCACTGGGAGCAGGGGGGGTAAAGTGTCTTGCCCAAGGACACAGTGACTAGGATGGCGGAAGCGGGGATGCAAAACCCAAAAGTGTGTATGTGTGAGGCTATGTGTATGGTTAGCTGAAGTGTCTTACCAAGTGTTGAGGAGAGCGAGAGGAGGGACAAAGCAGGAGGAAGTCCGAGCACAAGCAAGCCGTCAAGGGCAGGAGAGAAGCGACAAAGTCCGTGTCCAGGCGAGGGTCGAGGATCGAGGAAGGCAGTCCAAATCCACAGGGGAGACAACGGGAGATCACAAAGGGGTAAGACTCGGGAAGGCAATGTGGGAGGTCAACAAAAGACGTCAGACATGGAGGGGGAACGCAGAGACAAACAGCAAGCATAAGGCTTGTCGGCTTACGATACACAAAGGGGTAACTAAGTTCCCGCAAGGATCCTTGGGTCCACTGGTCCTTAATACAGCTCGCCCTCATCAGTCCCAGGTGTGCAGATTGCCGATTGCCCAAAGCCTTGCCGGCATTTGGGCAAGACACGGCCAGTGCAAGCAGGGTCGTGTCTCGGAGCGCTTCCAGCGGAGGTGCTGGAAGACCCAGCTGCCCGGGAAAAACAGGTTTGAGCCCGCGCGGTGACTCCTTATGGACAGATTCTAGATTTCCAAAGACTGACAACAGAACAACAAGATCACGAGACAAGGGAGGGCGGAGGGGAGAACTAGTGGTGGGTCAAGCATCCCCGAAACCATCAGGGACGAGTCTGGTGGCGGCGGCGAGTAGACCGCCGCTGCAGCCGGCGAGTCGAACGACCAATGAACAGCCACCCTCTAGTGGAGAACGATGTCGTCGGAGCCGCAGACGAGGAGGACGATGTCGTCGGAGCCGGAGATGAGGAGGACAATGTCGTCGGAGCCGGCTGAGGTGCTGGAAGACCCAGCTGCCGGGGAAAAACAGGTTTGAGCCCGCGCCGTGACAAGTCTTCCCTCAATAACCTCAGAATTATTGCTTATTAGTAACCCTAACCCTAACCCTTATATGTTCCCCTAGTGTCCAAATAACTCTAAATTAAGTCTTTGTTACTTAGAATATGTTCCCCATACTAAAGTGTTACCATATATACATATACTTTGCATGCTTTCGGCCCCCGGCTAAATTTTTTTAAGCCCCACGTGGCAAAATGTTTGGAGAATAGAATCAAGTATACTGTAGATGTAGAATGTAATATTTCAATTGTTTTATTATTTTGCCCACAAAAAAACAAAACTGAGTATATTTCAAAATAAAGTGCACTTTATAGGAGATAAGGCTTAAAAAATGTGCAAGTATCGTTCATCGTATCGAATCTTATTCACCACATCGGTGTTATACAAACACCAACTCTTTGTCAATTGATAATTAAACACAAATGTAGAACCATCCATCCATCCATTTTCTACCGCTTGTCCCTTTTGGGGTCGCGGGGGGTGCTGGAGCCTATCTCAGCTGCATTCGGGCGGAAGGCTTGGTACACCCTGGACAAGTCGCCACCTCATCGCAAGAACATTCACACTCACATTCACACACTAGGGCCAATTTAGTGTTGCCAATCAACCTATTCCAATATGTCAAATAAAGCAGAGTGATAACAATAGTATAACAATTTGTGTGTTTGCCAAAAGAGAATTGTGAAAAAACATATTTGTACAGTAGACACATGTATCTTTGTGTTACTTAGTGCACATGCAAATACACACACAAGCACACACACACAAGCTGTGGCATCGTCTTAAAGGGCAACCCGATCGGCCATCTGGCTTACATATCAGCAGAGGTTATTATGTCAACATCATCATTAGCCAACACATTGGTGTTTAGCAAAGGTAAGCACCAAATCTGCACAATCATCTGGAACGTCACAGGTAGCTCTCATTTGTGGGGATAGATGCTATGCATTTTATGCAGGAACACGCTTTGCTTTTATTCCTGGTAATAATCCACAGTTGATTAGTTGATGAAATATATTAGCATTATAAACGAAAAATTTGAATGCAATTTGCAATGTGGGTGGGTATAGAACCTGTAATGTCAAATCTGATCGTAAGTCACTTTATTTAAAAAATGGAAATACAATCATATTATATATATTTTTTACTTATGTAGTTTATGTACAATATACGACACAGAAGGAACCTTGGCTGATATTGAGTCATTAGCTTGCATTTTTTTTAATTTATCTATTCAGTAACTTGTGATGAGGTGGCGACTTGTCCAGGGTGTACCCCGCCTACCGCCCAAATGCAGCTGAGAATGGCTCCAGCACCCCCCCGCTACCCTAAAAGGGACAAGCGGTAGAAAATGGATTGATGGGTCTATATAGGAACTAACAGTTCTTGAAGTTTCTTTATATTTGATAGCCATATTTTTGAAATAATTGTTACCATAGACAATTGTCACATTATTATCACATTGTTAATATAAACCCATGGAAAAAAAAAGTTGTACATTAGTTTTGATTGTCCATAACTATCACGCAAGTGCAAATAGAAGTTAACAACTGTCAGTTAGTAAACTTGTGACTTACGGTTTTAAATTATTTCAACTGCCTGTGGTCCAAACGCTTTTTGTTTATTTTGAAATAATGTTGAAAAAATGCCAATAAAGCCCCAAAAAAAGCATAACGCCCACAAAGTTGATTATTTTCCATTCAGTTCTGAACCCTTTCTTACTTAATATTTTGTGTTGTTAATAATAAGATAGTAATATAACTAGTTAACAATAACTTTGAAATTTATCATCTATTGTGTATTTATATTTATTATATCTATATAAATGTATGTTTCCACAGCAACAACTACGGCAACAACTCGTGTCTCTACTATTTTCGGACAAATGAGGATTTACAACCTTATACTTATAGAAGTGAACACGAAGAATTGAGTGAGACGTTGGAGCGGACGGAAGACGGGAGAGGGGGATGAAAGCATAGTTGTCGCTATAAATATGGAACTTGGAGCCAAGCTATTTCGACATGAATGGAGTGCTTACCCAAAATCAACTGGAAACGTGCCTGGCTAGCTGGACCAGACTAACAACTGTCCATCAAGTGAGTCACTTTATTATCAATCCCGATACACGCAGCACATCATGCGTGTTAGTACAACTACAGTACATACGATGTCTGGCTATCTCAACTATGTACAAACAAAAGATGAAATGTGGGCTAATACTTTACAGATACTGTAATATGATTGTTCACGTTTTTCAGTAAGATCAGATTGGTGACGTATTGCAGTGTTGTGAATTACAAACTAAAACACGTTTCGTGTTGACGTAGAAACTAGCTTATGTCTCGCCGTAGTTAGCTTTTACGCCACACTGTGAATCCACACCAAACAAAAATGACAAACACATTTTGGGAGAACATCCGCACAGTAACACAACATAAACACAACAGAACAAATACCCAGAACCCTTTGCAGCACTAGGTGTTGTGCCGGGTAATGCACCCCCGGCGTAGAATGCACCCCCTGACGGGAGTGTTATATCAACTAAAGCCCACACTTAAAGTTTCCGCGTGCAAGATTGAATCTATTTAAAAAAGTTATTTAATTAGAAGCCAAAAGTGCAAAAACAATAACGTTCGTGTTGGAGGAGTTTAAATATGAAATCCGTGCTGCAGTCGCTGCTGGGCCACAACATTAAGTACACCTGCAGACTGCAGCACGGATTTCATATTTCATTCATTCACAACTCCTCCAACACAAACACACACACACACACACACACAAACACACACACACACACACACACACACACACACACACACACACACACACACACACACACACACACACTAACACACACACACCTTGTAGCGTCCCGGAAGAGTTAGTGCAGCAAAGGGTTCTGGGTATTTGTTCTGTTGTGTTTATGTTGTGCTACTGTGCGGATTTTCTCCCAAAATGTGTTTGTCATTCTTGTTTGGTGTGGGTTCACAGTGTGGTGTATATTTCTAACAATGTTAAAGTTATTTTATACTGGCACCCTCAGTGTAACCTGTATGGCTATTGATCAAGCATACGTTGCATTCACTTCTGTGTGCGTGCTAAAGCCGCACATCTTATGTAACTGAGCGAGCACTTGTTGGACTGGACGAAAAGGGGACGTTACAATTCTCGGGAGGGGCACTGAAATTTGGGAGTCTCCCGGAAGGGTTGGCAAGTATGAGAATTAGCGGTGTACCGCGGCACCGCCGCTGTATATGACGGACGGGCCAGCTCTAGTGTTAATTTGATATCGCCTCACGGGCCAAGTGAAATTACACGGCGGGCCAAATTTGTCCCGCGGGCCAGAGTTTGACACCCATGCTCTAGACACTTAAAAAATTCTCAACAGAGTACAATAGGCAGCAACAAATTCAAAATATGTTGAAACGATATACAAATATATGCTACTATTAATTGATGATAACGGATTTGTTTTTAAATGTATCTTTACATTTGTTGAGCCTTTTTAAAGAAAACCGTTCCGTTGGCGGTCCCGTCTTGTTCCCTTGTAACGTATGTCTGCTCTTAGAGGGACTGTGCCAAAAATGAAATTTCAGTTCTTATGTGTCTTGTACATGTTAAAGAATGGACAACAATAAAGCATCTTGAATCTTGAATCATCTTGATCTTATAGCAGATTATGTAAATTATGTGACTACTTCATAGTGACCACACCCCCAACTAAACACCTACCGCCACAGGTACCTTGGCAATCTTGGGGAAACCCTGGTTACCCCCCTACATTTTTTCCATCCAAACTCTGACCAAAACTTTTCGTCTTAAAAGTCAGAATCATTAAAATTATCGCTGCAAATTACAAAACCTAAAACCAGTGAAGTTGACCTGTTGTGTAAATGGTAAATAAAAACAGAATACAATGGTTTGCAAATCCCTTTCAACCTATATTCAATTGAATAGACTGCAAAGACAAGATATTCAATGTTCAAACTGAGAAACTTAATTTTTTTTTGCAAATAATCATTTACTTAATATTTAATTGCAGCAACACATTGCAAAAAAGTTGGCACTGGGAAATTTTTACCACTGTGTTACATGGCCTTTTCTTTTAACAATACTCAGTAAATGTTTGGGAACTGAGGAGACCAATTTGTGAAGCTTTTCAGGTGGAATTCCTTCCCATTCTTGCTTGATGTACAGCTTAAGTTGTTCATTAGCCTCTGTTGTGGTATTTTATGCTTCATAATGCGCCACACATTTTCAATGGGAGACAGGTCTGGACTACAGGCAGGCCAGTGTAGTACCCGCACTCATTTACTACAAAGCCCCGCTGTCGTAACACATGCAGAATGTGGCTTGGCATTGGCTTGCTGAAATAAGCAGGGGCATCCATGAAAAATACATTGCTTGGATGGTAACATATGTTGCTCCAAAATCTGTATGTACCTTTCTGTGACGACCGGGGCGCATTGTGATGCGGGGTTCGTTCTCTCAGGATGCAACGGACTTCGGACACAGCGTGAAGGTAAAATAAATGATTTATTTACCGGAATAAATTATACTGGAACAAAGAAAAGGGTGCTCATAGCACATAAGGCAAAAACTAAAAGAGCTAGCATGGGAGCTAGAAGGTAAAAACTAACAAAGATAAGCGTGGAAGCTAACAGGTACCGAGCCAGAACAAAAGTCGTCAACTGTTGCATGAAAACAAACTACGAAGCCAGAACGAATGACAGGGAGGACAGACTTAAATAATAATGTCAGTGATGACAAACAGGTGCGTGTCGAGAACAAACGCGGCAGGTGAAAATAATAAGTAGCCATGGCAACAAACTCAAGTGTACAAAACAGGTACTCAAGGAGTCCAAAACTAACCAAAAACACAAGTATCTTGAAAACGTAAATAATAAATATGATCCGGGCAGCGGATCACAACAGTACCCCCCCCTTAAGGGACAGATTCCAGATGTCCCCTTGAAAAACTAAAACCCCCCCCAACTATAACAAAGTTCAAGAGTCCAGGGAGGGTGGAGGGAGGATTTGGCGGAGGGTCGCCAGGTCACATGTCCCCGAATCCACCGGGGACGAGTCAGGTGGCGGCGGCGAATGGAACGCCGCTGCCGGAGGCGAGGCGGGCGACCACGGAAAGGCCACATTTGTGGCTGCCGAGAAGGTGGGCGTGAGTGGCGCCAGAAGTTCAGCAGCCGGAGAGTTCTGCGACTACGTCTCGGGTGTCGCTGCTGTTTGCGCCACTGGCGTCCATACTCTAACCTCCGAGAGCGCCGCCAGAACACCAGAGGTCGCTGAGACGACGAGGAGAGAGCAGACCTCGCCGTGGAAGCAGGAGGAAGCGTCGTCGTCGCCGTGGAAGCAGGAAGCGTCGTCGTCGCCGTGGAAGCAGGAAGCGTCGTCGTGGAAACAGGAAGCGTCGTCATCGCCGTGGAAGCAGGAAGCGTCGTCGTCGCCGTGGAAACAGGAAGCGTCGTCGTCGCCGTGGAAACAGGAAGCGTCGTCGCCGTGGAAACAGAAGACGTCGTCGCCGTGGAAACAGAAGGCGTCGTCGCCGTGGAAACAGAAGGCGTCGTGTCTGTCGGCGTGGGCGGAGCCTGAGGCGGAGCAGGCGGCTCGTCTGTCGGCGTGGGCGGAGCCAGAGGCGGAGCAGGCGGCTCGTCTGTCGGCGTGGGCGGAGCCAGAGGCGGAGCAGGCGGCTCGTCTGTCGGCGTGGGCGGAGCCAGAGGCGGAGCAGGCGGCTCGTCTGTCGGCGTGGGCGGAGCCAGAGGCGGAGCAGGCGGCTCGTCTGTCGGCGTGGGCGGAGCCAGAGGCGGAGCAGGCGGCTCGTCTGTCGGCGTGGGCGGAGCAGGCGGCTCGTCTGTCGGCGTGGGCGGAGCCAGAGGCGGAGCAGGCAACGGAGTATCTGCGAGTGGTGGATGTCTCAGCTGGGCTGGTGGGTTGGCCGTAGGGGGAATCATCACCTGCAGCACGGTGAGAATACTTCCCAGCTGTCTCTCCAAAGCGTCAAGGCGGGCGTCTTGGCGTTCCGCCATGGCGTTGACGCAAGCCCCAAGAACGCCAAACTGTTCCTCCTGTTGTCCAAGTTGTTTGGCCTGTTGGTGCAATGCCTCTTTTACTTGGTCGGTCACTGCGGGGTCTCGTGTGCATTGCAGCGATGGAGCAGGAGGTGGAGAGGATGGTGTTTGCAGGACCACCAGGGTTGATGGTGGCGTCAGAGTGGCAGGCGTCCGGGCTGTCGTTGTCGTTGCCGTGGAAACAGGTGCTGGTGCGGAAACCAGACTTGGTGTCGGTGCTGGTGTGGGAACCAGACTTTGAGCAGGTGCTGGGCGTGACTTTGGCGGAGGTGGCCTGGCCGGGGGTTGCAGCTTAGCATGCCGAATGTCTGGTGGCGGAGGCCGGCATGGGGTTTTGGGCTTGGCTGGGCGCAGCTGTGCCTGCCCACTAGCAAGGCACCCAGTACTAGCCCCCCCCTCAAGAAGCGGATCCCAGACGCGTTTTGTGCAGTCTGGAACAGTCTTTAGGGGTGGGAGGGAGGAGGTGAGGAGGTGGGTCGGCTCCTCCCCTTTTGATTGTCCAAATTGTCTATTCTGCTCTTCAATAGTGGACTGTAGGGACGACCAAGAGGGAGAAAACAGAGGAGTGGGCGGAGCTTGAGCCATAGGGGGTGGGGCCAAAGTAATTGGGGGCTGAGCTTGAAAGTCAGAATGTGACTGGGACTGACTAGACTTATATTTAAAAAAAATGTCCTGATGATGCTTAATCTTAGAATTAAAGTCATTTGTAAATGGCTGACAGAAAGAATGAACCGAATGTAAAAAAATGTCTTTGTCTATGACGTCATCAGAAATAGACGAGAGCGCGTCATCAGGGGGCGTGTCGTTACGGGGCGCCAATGGGATGACGTCATAGCTGCAGTCCCAGTGATTGACAGGCCAGTTGGATAACTCTTCGGAAAAGTGATCAGAATAATTACCGAATATTTGAGGAGGGGAATCCTGGGCTGCTTGTTGGTGGCTGTGTTCCGGAGGGAAGAATTGCGGGGGTGGCGCGTCTCTGTCGCGAGCTGAAGCCGTTTTGTGCGACTTCCGCCTTCGCTGACGCGTGCGAGCGGGCTGAGAGCGGACCTCCCCGGGCCAGATGGAGTCGATCGGGACCAGAACACCTCCAGGTCCCCAAATCATCTCGTCATCTGGATTGCAGCGGAGCGTCTCTGCCTCCATCGCTCGGAGGACCATCCACGCACCTTCTTCTACCTCCGTCAAGCTCGTCGCGAGAGAACCTTTTCTTGCTGGCTTCGTACTGTGACGACCGGGGCGCATTGTGATGCGGGGTTCGTTCTCTCAGGATGCAACGGACTTCGGACACAGCGTGAAGGTAAAATAAATGATTTATTTACCGGAATAAATTATACTGGAACAAAGAAAAGGGTGCTCATAGCACATAAGGCAAAAACTAAAAGAGCTAGCATGGGAGCTAGAAGGTAAAAACTAACAAAGATAAGCGTGGAAGCTAACAGGTACCGAGCCAGAACAAAAGTCGTCAACTGTTGCATGAAAACAAACTACGAAGCCAGAACGAATGACAGGGAGGACAGACTTAAATAATAATGTCAGTGATGACAAACAGGTGCGTGTCGAGAACAAACGCGGCAGGTGAAAATAATAAGTAGCCATGGCAACAAACTCAAGTGTACAAAACAGGTACTCAAGGAGTCCAAAACTAACCAAAAACACAAGTATCTTGAAAACGTAAATAATAAATATGATCCGGGCAGCGGATCACAACACCTTTCAGCATTAATGGTGCCTTCACAGATGTGTAAGTTATCCATGCCTTGGGCACTAATACACCACCCTACCATCACAGATGCTGGCTTTTGAACTTTGCGCCTCAAACAATCCGGTTGGTTATTTTCCTCTTGGTTACAGAGGACACTACGTCCACAGTTGCAAAAACAATTTGAAATGTGGACTCGTCAGACCACAGAACACTTTTCCACTTTGCATCAGTCCATCTTGGATGAGCTCGGGCCCAGAGAAGCCGGTGGCGTTTCTGGGTGTTGTTGATGAATGGCTTTTGCTTTGCATAGTAGAGTTTTAACTTGCACTTACAGATGTAGCGACAAACTGTAGTTACTGACAGTGGTTTTCTGAAGTGTTCCTGAGCCCATGTGTTGATATTCTCTACACACTGATGTCGGTTTTTGATGCAGTACAGCCTGAGGGATCGAATGTCACGGGCATTGACGCTTACGTGCAGTGATTTCTCCAGATTCTCTGAACCTTTTAATGATATTACGGACCGTAGATGGTGAAATCCCCAAATTCCTTGCAACACCTTGTTGAGAAATGTTGTTCTTAAACTGTTCGACAATTTGCTCACGCATTTGTTCACAAAGTGGTGACCCTCGCCCCATCCTTGTTTGTGAATGACTGAGCATTTCATGGAAGCCGCTTTTATACCCAATCATGGCACCCACCTGTTCCCAATTAGCCTGTTCACGTGTGGGATGTTCCAAATAAGTGTTTGAGGAGCATTCCTCAACTTCCTCAGTCTTTTTTGCCACTTTTGCCAGCTTTTTTGAAACATGTTTTAGGCATCAAATTCCAAAGGAGCTTATATTTGCAAAAAATAACAAAGTTTACCAGTTCCAACATTAAGTCTTTGCAGTCTATTCAATTGAATATAAGTTGAAAAGGTTTTTATTTACGATTTACACAAAATGGCAACTTCACTGGTTTTGTAGTCCTCTCGCTGGGTCCGTCCCATTTTGACTGGAGAGGTCCATACTTTCCTCATATTTTCATCATTTGGAAATGTATGCAGGCTGACCCCTTTTTGTTGTATTGCTACAACCTGCAACAATGCATCTGGCAGACATATATGATCATTCCTTCAAATTCGGGATGAAGACATTAAGATTGCCTCCAGTCCTTCGTAGGTGACCCCAGCAGGCTGATGCAGGCCCGCCCACATTTAGCTCCAAAATGTGGGCTCGAAAATATGCTGAAACTTGTTAGAAAACAATCTTAAAATCACTTCTGTGTCTATTTTTAGAGGGATTTAACTTGTAGACATAATTTTAGGTGCAGAACTATATAATAAGTACCAATGTTGTCAGCATTAGAGGGAACCTAAAAGGTGAAGGAGCAAGTGAGGTCGAAATAAATTGTGATTAATCTGTGTTTTAACATGTTATATTATTGTTGTAAGCAATAGCTGACAGCTCTGGTCTTAACTAACTCTAACCGAATATATAGCCACTTGTTAAAGGCCTACTGAAACCCACTACTACCGACCACGCAGTCTGATAGTTTATACATCAATGATGAAATCTTAACATTGCAACACATGCCAATACAGCTGGGTTAGCTTACTAAAGTGCAATTTTAAATTTCGCGCGAAATATCCTGCTGAAAACGTCTCGGTATGATGACGTCTGCACGTGACGTCACGGATTGTAGAGGACATTTTGAGACAGCAGGTGGCCAGCTATTAAGTCGTCTGTTTTCATCGCAAAATTCCACAGTATTCTGGACATCTGTGTTGGTGAATCTTTTGCAATTTGTTCAATGAACAATGGAGACAGCAAAGAAGAAAGCTGTAGGTGGGAAGCGGTGTATTGCGGCAGGTGTTGTGCCGGATAACGCACCCCCGCCGAGAATGCACCCCTTGACTGTTGTGCCGGATAACACAGCCACTGTTTCATTGCTTACATTCCCGGAAGATGACGGTGTATTGCGGGCGGCTGCAGCAACACAAACACAGCTGGTGTTTCATTGTTTACATTCCCGAAAGATGACAGTCAAGCTTTACCATTGGCCTGTGGAGAACTGGGACAACAGAGACTCTTACCAGGAGGACTTTGAGTTGGATACGCAGACACGGTACCGTGAGTACGCATGCAGCTGCGGCTTCCAAACATTTGATCGCTTGCCCGTACGTGCGTGCCGCTATGTGCATGTCACGTACGTAACTTTAGGGACTTTGGGGAAATATATGTGCTGTATGAACTTTGGGGAGGTGAACGGTACTTTGGACTGTGGGATTGAGTGTGTTGTGCAGGTGTTTGAGTTGTATTGGCGGGTTATATGGACGGGAGGGGGGAGGTGTTTGTTATTCGGTATTAATTTGTGGCATATTAAATATAAGCCTGGTTGTGTTGTGGCTATTAGAGTATATATATGTCTTGTGTTTATTTACTGTTTTTGTCATTCCCAGCTGAATATCAGGTCCCACCCGCCTCTCACAGCATCTTCCCTATCTGAATCGCTCCCACTGCCCTCTAGTCCTTCACTCTCACTTTCCTCATCCACGAATCTTTCATCCTCGCTCAAATTAATGGGGAAATTGTCGCTTTCTCGGTCCAAATCGCTCTCGCTGCTGGTGGCCATGATTGTAAACAATGTGCAGATGTGAGGAGCTCCACAACCTGTGACGTCACGCGCATATCGTCTGCTACTTACAGTACAGGCAAGGCTTTTTTATCAGCGACCAAAAGTTGCAAACTTTATCGTCGATGTTCTCTACTAAATCCTTTCAGCAAAAATATGGCAATATCGCGAAATGATCAAGTATGACACATAGAATGGACCTGCTATCCCCGTTTAAATAAGAAAATCGCATTTCAGTAGGCCTTTAAGATTGCCTCCAGTCCTTCGTAGGTGACCCCAGCAGGCTGATGCAGGCCCGTCCACATTTTGTAGCTAAATGTGGGCGTTCGAAAATTTGCTGAAACTTTATAGAAAACAATCTTAAAATCACTTCTGTGTCTATTTTTGGAGGGATTTAACTTGTAGACATCATTTTGAGGTACAGAACTATAAAATAAGTACCAATGTTGTCAGCATTAGAGGGGACCTAAAAGGTGAAGGTCAAAATAAATTGTGATTAATCTGTGTTTTAACATGCTATATTATTGTTGTAAGCATTAGCTGACAGCTCTGGTCTTAACTAACCCTAACCCAATATATAGCCCAGGGGTCACCAACCTTTTTGAAACCAAGAGCTACTTCTTGGGTACTGATTAATACGATGGGCTACCAGTTTCCATCCATCCATTTTCTACCGCTTATTTCCTTTGGGGTCGCGGGGGGCGCTGGAGCCTATCTCAGCCACAATCGGGCGGAAGGCGGGGTACACCCTGGACAAGTCGCCACCTCATCGCAGGGGCTACCAGTTTGATACACACTTAAATAAATTGCCAGAAATAGCCAATTTGCTCAATTTACCTTTAACTCTGTTATTATTAGTAATTAATGATATTTATCTTTGTGGAAACACTGATCATCTTAATGTTTTCTCACAATAAATATATATAGAAACAGATAAATATCAATATGCAACACTTTATTTTTATATTTTCTCTAAGTGCAAATTTTTCAAATTGAACATTTTCAAATGATCACTTCTAAGACAGTCTTGTGAAATCACAATATCCCATTTTAACGAGCTACCCACTAACATTTTTTAACAAATCATGAATTACTTTGCACCATGTTTGTACAAATAATAACTCATGTAAAATACTAAAGTCAACTCTCAAATGTTTAAATAAATCATGTCACACTTTGAACTGGACACCAAATCTGTTATCTGTTTCTTTGTCAGTTAGTGAAGACCAAGTCTTTAAAATATTTTCTTGGATTTTCAAATTCTATTTGAGTTTTGTCTCTCTTAGAATTAAAAATGTCGAGCAAAGCGAGACCAGCTTGCTAGTAAATAAATACAATTTAACAAATAGAGGCAGCTCACTGGTAAGTGCTGCTATTTGAGCTATTTTTAGAACAGGCCAGCGGGCTACTCATCTGGTCCTTACGGGCTACCTGGTGCCCGCGGGCACCGCGTTGGTGACCCACTTGTTAATAATGTTGTGATTTGGATTAACGAGACCACATCCACAAAAATAGCTTGAAATTGGGGCGAGAACAAGAATGCAACAAAGCCTCGAAGAAACTCTCTTTGCACTCTGAGCTAATGAGACAGGTGGGTCAGGCATCAGGGAAGGGACACAGGTGTTCGGGGGAACACTTAACAAAATCAGGAAGGGAATGTATTTGCAGACACATGAGGCTAAAAGTACAGCAAAAAATACTTTTTTGTAGGAAATCCTACTAAATGTTTGTTGTTAAAGTGGTCATCGGGATGAGTAAAACCGACTTCTTGGGCTGCCTACACTTTTGTGCTATTTTGGTACAGTATGACAGACTTTATGTAGACAATCTAATGAGATCCACTACACAATTCTGCCTTTAAAAAGATAATAATGTTCATGATCATGCACTTCGTCTTGAATATATAAATAATAAAAGTGTTGAGAAGAAGTTGCAAAAGTATCTACATCAAGTCGTTAATTAGAGATTTCGCAGTGCCGAGAAAAACACTTTTTTTGTGTCTGTTATTTGGAGCACAGAGATATTTGGATTGACGACATAGGTGGAAATGTCTCATGTCTCTATGATAGCACACTGAGATGAAACACACGCAGGGTGACACATAAACACACTAAACACATTTGCGGGCACACAAACATTGTCAATATTTCATCTTCGCTCAATTATGAGCTGGGTGTGTTTGTGGGGGGAACACAGACGAGTCTAAACTTAGCAGTGGTACACACACACACACACACGCACACACACACACACACGCACACACACACACACTAAGAATCAGTCGTGCACAACAACAACGGAGGACCCCCCAGGTGAAATCCCAGAATATCGACGCGTATGAGTCTCCTCTTTAGAAGTGTTCTCTCTTCTTTGTGTCTATTTCACGTATCTTTTATGAACACTTCAGTCAGATATTCTTCCTTCATCAGATGAAGTCATGCTCATTCTGACAGCACAAAGTCACCATTCACAAACCCCCCCCAAAAACAGTGTCCGGGTTGCTTGGACTCGAGGCGTAACACTTTTACCTCCACCAAGGCCGTCATGTTTTGCATCGCTGTGTGTTAGTTAACGGGATAATGTCAGTACTACGTTATGAGGACTAAGACCAATTTCTTCCAACATGCTAGGTGTGTCAGAAAAGTACCAGGGGCCTCATGTATTAAGAGTTGCGTGGCTTTCCAACTAAAAATAGACAAACGTTCAAACCTTAAAACTACGTACGCAGATAAAACTTCGGATGTATTAGAGCAGGGGTGTCAAACTCATTTTAGATTGGAGGCCACATTGAGAAAAATTGGTAAAAATTGTTAAAATCACTGCACGATAACTTAAAAATAAAGACAACTTCAGACTGTTTTTGTTGTTTAAAAATAGAACGAGCACATGCTGAAAATGTACAAATCATAATGTTGTTGGTTTTTTGTTACACATACATGTTGCGGTTAATAGTATTGTATCTTTATTTGCTGTTATTTATACTTTCTGAATAAATTATGTGATAATGTTCTATACTCTCGGCAGAGTCCTTGAGGGTGCATGGGAGTTTGCCCAACCAGTCTACATGTGCTTTGTAGACTTGGAGAAGGCATTTGACCGTGTCCCTCGGGAGGTCCTGTGGGGAGTGCTCAGAGAGTATGGGGTATCGGACTGTCTGATAGTGGCGGTCCGCTCCCTGTACGATCAGTGCCAGAGCTTGGTCCGCATTGCCGGCAGTAAGTCAGACATGTTTCCAGTGAGGGTTGGACTCCGCCAAGGCTGCCCTTTGTCACCAATTCTGTTCATAACTTTTATGGACAGAATTTCTAGGCGCAGTCAAGGCGTTGAGGGGATACGGTTTGGTGGCTGCAGGATTAGGTCTCTGCTTTTTGCAGATGATGTGGTCCTGATGGCTTCATCTGGCCAGGATCTTCAGCTCTCACTGGATTGGTTCGCAGCCGAGTGTGAAGCGACTGGGATGAAAATCAGCACCTCCAAGTCCGAGTCCATGGTTCTCGCCCGGAAAAGGGTGGAGTGCCACCTCCGGGTTGGGGAGGAGACCCTGCCCCAAGTGGAGGAGTTCAAGTACCTAGGAGTCTTGTTCACGAGTGAGGGAAGAGTGGATCGTGAGATCGACAGACGGATCGGTGCGGCATCTTCAGTAATGCGGACGCTGTATCGATCCGTTGTGGTGAAGAAGGAGCTCAGCCGCAAGGCAAAGCTCTCAATTTACCGGTCGGTCTACGTTCCCATCCTCACCTATGGTCATGAGCTTTGGGTTATGACCGAAAGGACAAGATCACGGGTACAGGCGGCCGAAATGAGTTTCCTCCGCCGGGTGGCGGGGCTCTCCCTTAGAGATAGGGTGAGAAGCTCTGCCATCCGGGGGGGGCTCAAAGTAAAGCCACTGCTCCTCCACATCGAGAGGAGCCAGATGAGGTGGGTCGGGCATTTGGTCAGGATGCCACCCGAACGCCTACCTCGGGAGGGGTTTAGGGCACGTCCAACCGGTAGGAGGTCCCGGGGAAGACCCAAGACACGTTGGGAAGACTATGTCTCCCGGCTGGCCTGGGAACGCCTCAGGATCCCCCGGGAAGAGCTGGACGAAGTGGCTGGGGAGAGGAAAGTCTGGGCTTCCCTGATTAGGCTGCTGCCCCCGCGACCCGACCTTGGATAAGCGGAAGAAGATGGATGGCTGGATGGATAATGTTCATCAGTCAACTCGATATAATTTTATATTGATCATGATAAAAAAATATCAAATTCAAATTACTGGATGTTATTTTATGTAGTTTGCTCATTTTCCTTGACTGGTACACTAACATCATGTGGTTTATTTTTTTTTACATATGCAGCATAATCTACCAAGATACAAAGAATTGCTATTGCAACATCTAGTGGCCACATTTAAAAACAGCGGTTACTTTCATTCAAACATTTTGGCTCATTTTTATACTTAGCAATCTCATTCCGCAGGCCAGATAAAACCTGATAAAACCAGATCAGGCCCGCGGGCCATACGTTTGACGCCCCTGTATTTGATTTGAGTGTGCGCGCTCACAAAGACAAGCACATTCCTATTTTACATCGCGACTTGAAACCAAGGCCACGCCCCTTTACAAATACACGTCATATTGAAAGTAACCATGTGCTTGAGTTTGGCACGGTCTGACCAATCACAAGTCAGGAGGCGCTTCTTTTGATGGTGTGTCATTGCAGTGTCTCCTAAAAATGAACACAGGCTGGAATAAATAAAGGAAATGGTCGTGTCAGGAAGAAAGTGATGTAGCAAATAGATGTGCATGGCAAAAACAGACTCAGGCTGCACCCCGCTATATAAGTATTATTTGTGTATTTTATAACAAAATGTGTTTATACAGTAAGCCTCTCACATGAGCCTGATTAAAGTTTCAGGTAAAAATTATGTCATATGAATAGGCACCGCACATTTCCACGTCAACGTGAAATGTAATAAGGGTTGTCCCGATACCAATACTTTGATACCGGTACCAAAATGTATTTTGATACTTTTCGATACTTTTCTAAATAAAGGGGACCACAAAATAATGGCATTATTGGCTTTATTATATATAAATACAAAAAAATTTACGGTACATTAAACATATGTTTTTTATTACAATCGAGGAACAAATTTGGCCTTAAACAAAATAGTGAACATACTAGACAACTTGCTTTTTAGTAGTAAGTAAGCAAACAAAGGCTCCTAATTTGTCTGCTGACCTATGCAGTAACATATTGTGTCATTTCTCATTGTATTATTTTGTCAAAATTATAAAGGACTAGCTGTAAAAATTGATGATTCATCCACTTCTTCATTTACTGTTAGAATCTGGTCATTTTCCATTTCAACATGTTCTATCTACAGTTCTGTTAAAATGTAATAATCACTTATTTATCTGTTGTTTGATACTTCACATTAGTTTAATTTAGGTATCGACCCGATACCTAGTAGTAACAGGATCATACATTGGTCATATTCAAAGTCCTCATGTGTCCAGGGACATAGTTACTGTTGTGTAACAGAGAAGGGAAGGAGGCGACAACCAGGGCAGGACTGCGGTTTAGAAGGTTTATTTTAAACCTTTGATGAATACGTGGCGTGTGTATGCTACTCAAAGTGAATGAGTGTTGACTATGTGTAATATTTATAATGTAAATGTTACCAAGGGTTGTTGTCAGCAAATGTTGGTTGTATCTTTCGTCGTTATCCAAGGGGGAAGGCGAAGAGGCAGTTCGTGGACAGGCAAAAGGTCGTGGGCAAGAGCAGGGCAGCGTGGTCTGGGTCCGAGCAGGGAGGTCGTGGATCGGGGAGAGCAGTCAGGAATCCGGATGGGTGTTGAGTGACAATGCACAATCACGGAGGACAAGAGAGTCACTGTGGAAAATACAAAAGGGCATGAACCAAGGGAAAACACGGAGAGAAAGATCATAACAAGGACGAGGAAATCACGGGGAAAACAAGGGATGCCAGACGTGATGCTTACTGGAAGGTTAGCGACGTTCTGGCAAAGGTTCCTCGGGTCCGCTGGTCTTTATGCTGCTCCCCCTCGTCAAGTCCAGGTGCGCTGATAATTAATTGTTTGCAGGCTTGTTGCTGTGTGGGCGTGTTGTGCTCAGCGCGAGCAGAGGCTTGTCTGAGTGTGCTGCCAGCAGAGGGGTTAAGAGAGGTGCCTGCAGCTCCAGCTGCAGAGGAAACGTGGGTTCGACTCCGCGTCATAACAGTACCCCCCCCCCTTATGCGAGGCCCCCGACGAGCGCCGGGGAGCATAAGGATTGGCACGGTAGAAATCCTCCAGAAGAGAGGGATCGGCAAGATAGGAGGCAGGGACCCAAGATCTGTCCTCTGGCCCATATCCCTCCCAGTCGACCAGATAAACGAGCCCCCTACTTTGACGGACCCTGAGGATTTCCTTGACCGTCCAAACCTGATCTCCGTTTGCCAAGAACCTCGAGGGTGGGGGGGAAGGAGGGGACAGAGCGCTCTCCGTTACCGGTTTAATCTGAGACACATGGACCACTGGGTGCCGCTTGACTGAGGGTGGAAGAGCCAATTTGACAGATACAGGGTTTATGATAGAAATGATGGAGAACGGACCAACATAACGTGGAGCCAATTTTCTTGATGGTACCTGGAGACTGAGTACCTTAGTGAGAAGCATAACTTGTTGTCCTGGTTTATAAGACGGGGCTGGAATGCAATGACGGTTGGCGTTGCGACACATTTTCTCGGATGCTCTTTCCAACGCAGCACGGGCGGCTCTTCACACCCTCTGACACCATCTAATGTGAGCTCTAGTTGAAGGAACAGCGATCTCCAGTTCCTGTTGGGGAAATAAAGGGGGTTGATAACCTAATGAGCACTCAAAAGGGGACATACCGGTAGCGGAGCTCTTCAAGGAGTTATAAGAAAACTCCACCCATGGCAGAAACTTGCTCCAGGACGTGGGTTGATGACTGGCGACACATCGGAGCATGGTCTCCAAGCTTTAATTTGCTCTTTCAGCCTGCCCGTTGCTCTGGGGATGGTATCCTGATGTGAGGCTGACCGAGGCCCCGATACCCTTGCAGAAGGCTCTCCATATTTGCGATGTAAACTGAGGACCTCGGACAGAAACGATATCCACCGGAATTCCATGTTGTTTAACGACGTGAAGAGTGAGGAGGTCAGAAGTCTCTGAGGCAGAAGGTAACTTTCGCAGTGGAATAAAGTGGGCTGCCTTAGAGAAACGGTCAACAATAGTAATGATTGTGGTGTTACCTCTTGAGGCTGGAAATCCGGTGACAAAATCCAGGGCGATGTGCGACCAAGGACGGGCAGGAATGGTGAGAGGGTGAAGAAGACCAGCAGGAGGCCTATGTGACATCTTACTACGGGCACAAGTTGAACAAGCAGCAATGAACTCACAAGTGTCCTTGGCCATGGATGGCCACCAAAAACTTATTTGTAGTAGTGATAGTGTTCGTTGAAAACCAGGATGGCATGAAAACAAACTGGAGTGTCCCCAATCCAGGACCCTGGGTCGTAGCTCCCGATGGACAAACAGTTTGTTGGGAGGTCCACCTCCCGATCCTGGATTGGAACGCAGTGCGGACTTAACCAGGTCCTCCACTTTCCAAGTAACCATCCCAACGATGCGAGTGGAAGGAAGGATGGGTTCCGCCACTGCCGGACTGGTGGACTCCTTCAGGAATAACCGGGACAGTGCGTCAGCCTTAGTGTTCTTGGATCCTGGTCTGAAAGAGAGCACGTAATCAAAGCGAGAGAAAAACTGTTGCCACCTTGCCTGGCGATTGTTGATTCTCTTGGCAGCACAAATGTGTAGAAGGTTGCTGTGGTCAGTAAGAATCTGAAATTGGTGTTTAGCTCCTTCCAACCAGTGTCTCCATTCCCCCAGGGCCTCATGGATTGCCAATAACTCTCTGTTCCCAGCATCATAGTTCGGCTGGTGTCAGGCGCCTGGAGAAAAAGGCAACAGGGTGAACCAAATTGTCATTCTTGGATCGTTGAGATAGAATAGCCCCAATCCCTGAGTCTGAGGCGTCAACTTCCACCAAAAAGGCAGTGTCTAGGTCGGGGTGAACTAGTATGGGTGCAGAAACAAAACGCTCCTTTAACTCCTCAAAGGCCTTCCTTGCCACAAGAGTCCAAGCAAAAGGTACATTAGTGGATGTAAGCGAATGGAGTCGAGCAGCAACTCTACTAAAGTCTTGAATGAACCGACGGTAGAAGCCGGCGAAACCAAGGAACCTCCGAAGTTCAGTCCTAGAAGTAGGTTGCGGCCACTTTACCACGGCCTCCACCTTCCTCGGGTCAGGCTTTATGTGACCCCTTTCGACCACGAATCCCAGGAACTCCACCGAAGAAGAATGGAAGCAGCATTTTTCAGCCTTCACAAAAAGACAATTTTCCAATAAACGTTGCAGAACAAGTCGGACATGTTTCTGGTGATCAGAGAGGTTACGGGAGAAAATTAGAATATCATCCAAGTATACCACCACGAATTGATCCAGCATGTCCCGGAGGATGTCGTTGACGAGCGTTTGGAAAACAGCAGGTGCGTTGGTGAGTCCAAAAGGCATCACCCGGTACTCATAATGCCCCATATGAGTGTTGAAAGCAGTCTTCCACTCGTCTCCTTCTTTGATCCGGACCAGGTGATAGGCGTTACGGAGATCCAGTGTGGTAAACATGGTAGCAGGTGCCAACGGTTCAAAAGATGAGTTAAGTAGTAGAAGAGGGTACTTATTCTTAATGGTGATGTTGTTAAGGTGACGGTAGTCAATGCAGGGATGAAGGGATCCGTCCTTCTTGGCCACGAAAAAGAATCCCGCCGCCAGAGGAGACTTGGATGGTGTAATGATGCTCGAGGCAAGGCCCTCGGTGATGTAGTTTCTCATGGCTTCCTTCTCAGGAAGAGACAAGTTATATAGACGGCTAGATGGCAAGGTGGCGTTAGGGAGTAACTCGATGGCACAATCATAAGGTCTATGAGGGGGTAGTCCCATGGCACGTACCTTGCTGAAGACCTCAGCTAAGTCATGGTAACAAGCTGGAACCAGAGATAGATTGGCCTGGGGAGTCGTGGTAGTGGAGTGGTAGACCGGATGAGATGCTGACCCAAGACAGTTGGCCATGCAGGTTGTGCTCCAAGCCAACATTCTGCCAGAAGACCAAGAGATATGGGGGTTGTGGTGACGGAGCCAAGATCTTCCAAGTACCAGTGGAGCTACCGGGGCTTCCAACACCAATAAACTAATGATCTCTCTGTGATTACCAGAAATGGTCATGGAAAGGGGCTCCGTGCGGTACTTGATGGGGCCCAATGGTCGTCCATCTAGAGCCTGTGCAGGCAGAGTCTTGTCCAGGGATATCAGTGGAATGCCCATCTGTCGGGCGAACATGTAGTCCAACAAACTCTCATCAGCTCCAGAGTCCACAAATGCCTTCACTTGAATGCTCCTCTTGTCCCAGGCCAAAGTAGCGGGTAGCAGTATGTCAGGATTATCTTCTTTACGGGGAAATAAAGTATGGCTCACCAGGATCCCCTCTGCTGGTGAGCCTGATCTTTTTGGTCTTGCAGGACAATTATACCGGACGTGTCTGGCTAGACCGCAGTAGAGGCAGAGGCGCCGTCTGTATCTTCTCTCCCTTTCTTCAATGGGTAACCGTGTCCTACCCAACTGCATGGGCTCCGGGGCTGCCATAGAAGTAGTCGTGGACCGGTACGGGTCCCCTTCTGTCTTGAAGATAGGCAGTGTCTGGTTCCTAGAGGCACCTCTCTGGCCTCGCTCAGCTGCTCGTTCACAAAGTCGAATGTCAAATTGGAGGGCCAGTTCAATGAGGTCTTTACAGGACGTGGGTCTGTCCCTCAGAAGACCATCCATGATTTCATCAGAAAGACCGCGACGGAATGCACTTTGGAGCGCCCGGTCATCCCAACCGCTGTCTGCCGCCAAAGTCCGGAACTCCAAGGTGTAGGCTGCCACGGAGCGTGATCCCTGCGAAATGGAGTGCAGACGTCCGGCCGCGTCCCCCTCATCCTCGGGGCGGCATGGCGTAGTGGGTAGAGCAACCGTGCCAGAAACCTGAGGGTTGCAGGTTCGCTCCCCGCCTCTTACCATCCAAAAATCGCTGCCGTTGTGTCCTTGGGCGGGACACTTCACCCTTTGCCCCCGGTGCCACTCACACCGGTGAATTGAATGATAGGTGGTGGTCGGAGGGGCCGTTGGCGCAAATTGCAGCCACGCTTCCGTCAGTTTACCCCAGGGCAGCTGTGGCTATGAAAGTAGCTTACCACCACCAGGTGTGAATGATTGATGGGTTCGACATGTAAAGCGACTTTGGGTACTTAGAAAAGCACTATATAAATCCCAGTTATTATTATTATTATTATTATTATTATCCTTGGGGTGATCAAAAACAGCCCGAAATTCAGCACGGAAGGCAGAATAGTCAGAGTTGAGCACAATGGTCCTGTCGACTGCAGCTGTAGCCCACTTGAGAGCCGGGCCGGAAAGTAGGGAAAATATAAATGCTATCTTAGCGCCGTCGGATGAATAACGGGAGGGCTGGTGACGAAAAATGAGGTCACATTGTACCAAAAACCCTCTACAAAGTTCAAAGTCCCCTTCAAAGGGTTTAGGGCTGGCAATCCTGGGCTCTCGTTCCAAATTGCTGTGTTCGGGTTCACGGACTGGAGAAACACGCGGAGGTACCACCGGTCCAGGACTGGCCCCGGGGCACAAGTTGTCCAGCCTGGAATATAGTCTGGTGAAGTCTCTCTCAAGATGATCCTCAAGGGCAGTAAACCAAACCTGATGTTCGCTAACGACGGAGCTAAGGATAGCTAGGTCGGAAGATATGGCTATCTGGGCCTGGGACTTGCCGCTGTCGCCAGGTTCCGACATGTTGTTGGCCAGAACGTACTGTTGTGTAACAGAGAAGGGAAGGAGGCGACAACCAGGGCAGGACTGCGGTTTAGAAGGTTTATTTTAAACCTTTGATGAATACGTGGCGTGTGTATGCTACTAAAAGTGAATGAGTGTTGACTATGTGTAATATTTATAATGTAAATGTTACCAAGGGTTGTTGTCAGCAAATGTTGGTTGTATCTTTCGTCGTTATCCAAGGGGGAAGGCGAAGAGGCAGTTCGTGGACAGGCAAAAGGTCGTGGGCAAGAGCAGGGCAGCGTGGTCTGGGTCCGAGCACGGAGGTCGTGGATCGGGGAGAGCAGTCAGGAATCCGGATGGGTGTCGAGTGACAATGCACAATCACAGAGGACAGGAGAGTCACTGTGGAAAATACAAAAGGGCATGAACCAAGGGAAAACACGGAGAGAGAGATCATAACAAGGGCGAGGAAATCACGGGGAAAACAAGGGATGCCAGACGTGATGCTTACTGGAAGGTTAGCGACGTTCTGGCAAAGGTTCCTCGGGTCCGCTGGTCTTTATGCTGCTCCCCCTCGTCAAGTCCAGGTGCGATGATAGTTAATTGTTTGCAGGCTTGTTGCTGTGTGGGCGTGTTGTGCTCAGCGCAAGCAGAGGCTTGTCTGAGTGTGCTGCCAGCAAAGGGGTTAAGAGAGGTGCCTGCAGCTGCAGAGGAAACGTGGGTTCGACTCCGTGTCATGACAGTTACTGAGTTTATAAACATAACATGAATTTTAAAAAAAGGAAAAAAGATTTTGTGACGATAAAAAAATACAGGTGTAATCATAGTAGTATCGACTAGATACGCTATTGTACTCTGTATCATCACAGTGGATGTCAGGTGTAGATCCACCCATTGCTTTTGTTTAATCAGGTGCGCTAGCTTTTGTTAGCGGTGACGCCTGTGAGCTATTGTATACTCCTAGGGTGTGTAGTGAAGCATGTTTAGCTATTCCTCGTCCTGCAGGGATGATACTTGTAAGAAACTCACTTTATTTGTTGCCATGGAGGCGAGGATTAGTGATTTAGAAGTAACTAAAACACTGCCGACTGCGGATGGATGTTTGCTGCTCGCTAGCTAGCCATGTCTTAAAGCACCTCTTCCTGAGGGTGTTTCAGTGTTATAACTTCACCTTTATCGTTAGTTTTTAAGCCAAAATGCGTCCGTTCTCCCTTTTCTGTCTACACACTGTGTCTGCTTGTAAGTACTCTGTGATTGTGCGCTGCCGAACACGCTCCTCTGCTCGTAAAACCAGCAATGTCATGACGTGACGGCGTGCAGTCATGCCTATTAAAAAAAAAACAATAATAAAAAATTGGAACCCGGTACTTTTCAAACAGAGTATAGTTCTGTTTTTGATTCATTAGTAAAAAACTTTAACTTAAAAACAACAGCACTGGAGGGAGCATAATATGACATAAAGACAATATGCATACTTTTAGATATTTAGGGAAAGTAAATTAAAAATTACTTTTATCTCTAATTATGATCATGATTTCTGGTTATGTTAGGCCAGCAGAGAAGGCCTTGCTGGCCCTGACGACACACCACCGGATAAACCCCATTAATCCCGTTCCTCTTCCTCTGTTATGTTGCCGCTTTTGAGATAACTTTGTGAACCGTAATGCTGTGTTGGTGCTAGCATTTGAATGCATATTATGATAACCAGGTGAAGTGATACAGTGTGACGAGGAGACAATAATGAGCGTCTAAACGAGGGGGAGGACACAGCAGATAAACTGCTTTCATTAATTCCATTTGTTTGTGTAAAAAGGTGCGATAGCGTGACCTTTTCGCCACATGCAGCCCAGCTCCGTCGTTCTTACTCATTATGCAACAGCCGATAGCATCCAGGCTGACACCTGTCTCCTGAGGGAGCAATTAAACCATAAATTAATCCTTTGGTACTTTGTAAACTTCTGTGAGGAGTAAAAATACACTAAAAGGTGGAGGTAGGGAAAGGTAGCACTTAAAAAAAGAAGGTAATAAGACTGGAGGACACTTGAAGAAGCCATAAAAGAAGCACATAAAAGCTGCCATTAGCCATAATAGTCCAAACTTCAATTAAGGCAAAAGCAGCACTGTATTTAGAATTTATCCACAATTCATTTAGATAAAAATGGCCCTTATATAACTAGACATTCACATTAAAACCAAGGCTGCTTTCATCAATTTTTACTAATTAATCAAATTTTGGACCAATTGAGGTTTGTAAATCTGGATGTAAAGTGTGTTCCTCTTTTATATTTCTCTAAAGAACCCGACTTTATTAATTTTATGAAAAAAATAACATGAGGGGGCGTGGTTAAGATATATATATATATAAAAGAAATACTTGACTTTCAGTGAATTCTAGCTATATATATGTATATTTTATTACATACATATATATATATATATATATATATATATATATATATATATATAAATAAAAGAAATACTTGAATTTCAGTGTTCATTTATTCACACATATACACACACATAACACTCATCTACTCATTGTTGAGTTAAGGGTAGAATTGTCCATCCTTGTTCTATTCTCTGTCACTATTCCAGAACACACACATTATACAAATATACATTATAAAATCAATAAGAAAACGGGAGCTCTAATTTGGGAGTCTGAATTAGGATCAGAAGTTCCTATATAAACATTGCGCACTCACGTCGCCTTTTTGTATTGATTACTGCAGCTGTGCACTGGATTCATTCACAAATACAAACTACAACTCACAAACACTTTAGAGTTAGGCTCCACCATCAAAATGTGTACTTAAACTTATAAAGATCACATGGATATTATTCAGTGAGTTGATTCACCAAAACTAACCTGTTATACAGGAGGAAAAAGCACACAGGACGTTTCAATTGTTCACAGACTGGTCGTGCTCATCAGAATGACAAGACACTTCCGGTCTGCAGGTGATAGCATTCAATTGGGAAGAAACACCCTACTGCCCCCTACTGACCAATGTGAATACTGATAAATGTGTAATGACAGCTCCAAAAATGAATTCAAACCACAAAATAAAATAAATAAATCAACACAAAAATGTGACACATTATGGGTGGGTCACATATGCATGTACAGTAGATGGCAGTATTGTCCTGTTTAAAAGTGTCCCAACATTGCTGTTTACGGCAGACGAACTGCTTTACGGTAGACGGAAACTTGACTGCTGTTGTCGTGTGTTGTTACCGCGCTGGGAGGACGTTAATGAAACTGCCTAACAATAAACCCACATAAGAAACCAAGAACTCGCCCTCGATCATTAGCTGTTTATATTGTGGGAAAGCGGACGTGTGAACAGGCTGTCAACACGTCACTCAGGTCCGCATGGAGCTGTAGGGGGCGTGGCCTCCAGCTCCGCCTGAATTTCGGGAGATTTTTGGGAGAAAATTTGTCCCGGGAGGTTTTCGGGAGAGGCACTGAATTTTGGGAGTCTCCCGGAAAATCCGGGAGGGTTGGCAAGTATGCTTGTAGGTCAAACTTATGGGTTTAGTAAGAACGCCACCATGTGGAGTAATTTTCATAAAAATAACAGCACAGGCCACACAATGCAGTGCATATGCATTGCAAAATGTCCACCTTTTTGTGAGCAAGAGTTATAACAAATACATCCCCAAATTCATGTGGAAATATTAGTATATCTCATTGGGTAGTAACAATGAATACAGTATGTGTTGCCTGGATTCATATTACACAGCCAAAGAGAATTCACAAAAGTGGAAGTCAAACTGCAATGTCTATTTAGGCTATTTTGATTTGATTAGTTGTATTAATTTATTCTGAATTGTATTAGTAATTATCATAAATTAATACATTATTATAATGTATTGTTAATTTCAATATCAATTCATCCATCCATCCATTTTCTACCGCTTCTTCCCTTTGGGGTCGCAGGGGCGCTGGAGCCTATCTCAGCTACAATCGGGCGGAAGGCGGGGTACACCCTGGACAAGTCGCCACCTCATCGCAGAATATCAATTCACTCATTGTAAATTTCAAAGTATTTGATTAATAAAAAAATAATTACTTTTGATTTAGTTTATTTAAATTATTATTTACTTCAGCTCAGTAATTATCTCCAAAAAATAAAATGGTTATACTATTAGTTTATTTTGAACATGCTTACAGTTAGAATATGATACCTCACATATTTCCAGTTTCTCATTACATCACATACGTGAAGCTCGGTGAATACACATCTACAAAGCTGGTGTACCTCAGGGATCAATACTAGGACCAAAATTGTTCAATCTCTATATAAATTACATTTGTAAAGTTACAAAAGATTTAAAGTTAGTATTATCCGCGGATGATACAACAGCGTTTCGTTCAGGAGAGAACACACAGAAGCTAATACAAATAATAACAGAGGAAATTAACTAATTTAAAAGATGGTTTGACAAAAACAGACTATCCTTAAACCTCAGTCAAACGAAAATAATGCTATTCGGTAACAGTAGAAGGGAAAGTCAAACACAAATACAAATAGACGGAATAGAAATTGAAAGAGTAAATTAAACCAAATTTCTAGGTATAATGATTCATGATAAAATGAACTGGAAATTTCATGTAAAAAATATACAACATAAAGTAGCAAGAAACACGTCAATAATGAATAAAGCAAAACATTTTCTAGACCAAAAATCACTTCATATTCTCTACTGCTCGCTATTGTTACCATATCTGAGTTACTGTGCAGAAATATGGGGAAATAACTACAAAAGTACACTTCATTCATTAACTGTGTTACAAAAAAGATCAGTTAGAATAATACATAATGTTGCATATAGAGAACATTCAAACCCTTTATTTGTTGAATCGAAAATACTGAAATTACACGACACAGTGAATTTGCAAACAGCTAAAATTAAACACAAAGCAAACTAAAATCTGCTACCCAAGAATATACAACAATTCTTCTCAACAAAAGAGGAGAAATATAATCTTAGAGAAAAATGTAATTTAAAACATTTGTACACTCGTACAACACTTAAGACCTTCAGTATATCAGTATGTGGAATTAAATTATAGAATGGATTAACCAAAGAAATCAAACAATGTACTGCAAAAAGCGGAGACCTAATCCTGCCGCCACCAAACCGGATCCCCTCAACGCCCTGACTGCGCCTAGAAATTCTGCCCATAAAAGTTATGAACAGAATCGGTGACGAAGGGCAGCCTTGACGGATTCCAACCCTCACTGGAAACGTGTCCGACTTACTGCCGGCAATGCGGACGAAGCTCTGACACTGATCATACAGGGAGCGGACCACCACAAGAGAGTAAGGATTTGTATGTCTATTTTTTTAAGCTAAATACAACTTTTACTGTTCACACAAAAACAAGCTTGTCATTTTCAAATTCCATTACATTCTGATGCTTGTCTGTATGCATTTAGCATGAATATACACTATATTGCCGAAAGTATTTGGCCACCCATCCAAATGATCAGAATCAGGTGTCCTAATCACTTGGCCCGGCCTCAGGTGTATGAAATAAAGCACTTAGGCATGGAGACTGTTTCTCCAAACATTTGTGAAAGAATGGGCCGCTCTCAGGACATTTCCAGCGTGGAACTGTCATAGGATGCCACCTGTGCAACAAATCCAGTCGTGAAATTTCCACGCTCCTAAATATTCCAAAGTCAACTGTTGGCTTTATTATAAGAAAATGGAAGTGTTTGGGAACAACAGCAACTCAGCCACTAAGTGGTAGGCCACGTAAACTGACAGAGAGGGGTCAGCGTTGTGCAAAGAGGTCGCCGACTTTCTGCACAGTCAGTTGCTACAGAGCTCCAAACTTCATGTGACTTTCCAATTAACCCACGTACAGTACGCAGAGAGCTTTGTGAAATGGGTTTCCTTGGCCGAGCAGCTGCATCTAAGCCATACATCACTAAGTCCAATGCAAAGCGTCAGATGCAGTGGTGTAAAGCACGTCGCCACTGGACAGTGGAGACGCGTTCTCTGGAGTGATGAATCTCGCTTTCCCATCTGGCAATATGATGGACGAGTCTGGGTTTAGAGGTTGCCAGGAGAACGGCACATTTCGGACTGCATTGTGCCGAGTGTGAAATTTGGTTGAGAAGGAATTATGGTGTGGGGTTGTTTTTCAGGAGTTGGGCTTGGCCCCTTAGTTCCAGTGAAAGGAACTTTGAATGATCCAGGATACCAAAACATTTTGGACAATTCCATGCTCCCAACCTTGTGGGAACAGTTTGGAGCGGGCCCCTTCCTTTTCGAACATGACTGTGCACCAGTGCACAAAGCAAGGTCCATAAAGACATGGATGACAGAGTCTGGTGTGGATGAACTTGACTGGCCTGCACAGAGTCCTGACCTGAACCCGATAGAACACTTTTGGGATGATTTAGAACGAAGACTGAGAGCCAGGCTTTCTCAACCAACATCAGTGTGTGACCTCACCAATGCGCTTTTGGAAGAATGGTTGACAATTCCTATAAACACACTCCGCAACCTTGTGGACAGCCTTCCCAGAAGAGTTGAAGCTGCAAAAGGTGGACCGACATCATATTGAACATACCTATGGGTTAGGAATGTGATTGCACTTCAAGTTCATATGTGAGTCAAGGCAGGTGGCCAAATACTTTTGGCAATATCGTGTATTTGAATGATAGTTATTATAGCCATTATCTTATCAAGTAAATAACAGTTATTTATGCATACATTCCTTTTTGGGTGTGTTTTAGATCAGCAGATTTGAATGGATCGCAAAATTTTACTTAATGTTGTTCAATCTTCAACTTATCACCATCTTAATTACACCAAGTTTTACCAACCTATAAAATACATTTAATTAAGTCTGGTGTAATTAACTGCCCTTTTTCAAGTTTATTAAACTTAATTTTGTTGCATCTTCAACTTATCACCAACTTAATTATACAAAGTTTCAACAAAATAAAAACCCGTAAGTTCACAAAACTTGTAAAATTTGATTGGAAAATGTTGCAACACTTTTTTTAAAGTTGCATCAACGTGTTTTTACAGTATACGCCCTCTGCAAAAGGAGAAGCCTTCGTAACATGTAACCTTTGTTTTGTTTTTTTACAATGGCTTCTACTCGCTGTTGTTGTATATTTCTAGTTGCTACTGTACCAAATTATAGTTTGTCTTGCAGATACAAAATAATGTCATCCTAGCAATTGACCAGGGATGTCAAACTCATTTTAGATTGGGGGCTACATGGAGAAAAATCTACTCCCAAGTGAGCCGGACTGGTAATATAACTGCACGATAACTTAAAAATAATGACAACTTCAGATTGTTTTCTTTGTTTAAAAATAGAACAAGCACATTCTGAAAATGTACAAATCATAATGTTGTTGGGGGTTTTTTACACTTACATGTTGCGGTTAATAGTATTCTATTTGTATTTGTCGTTATTTATACTTTACGAATAAATTATGGACGATGTTCATCAGTCAACTCATTGGTGTTAATTTTCAATCTATCAATATAAAAAAATAATATCAAAATCAAATTACAGGATGTTTTTTATGTAGTTTGCTCATTCTCCCCGACTGGTGCACTAAGATCATGTGTTTTTTGTTTTTTTTACATATGTAGCATAATCTGCAAGATACAAACAATTGCTATTGCGACATCTAGTGGACACATTTAGAACAGCAGTCTCTTCCATTCAAAAATTTTGGCTCATTTTTATACTTAGCAAACTCATCCCGCGGGCTAGATAAAACCTGATCCGGCCCGCGGGCCGTACGTTTGACACCACTGCAATAGACCAGTGAGGGACAAAGGACATGGCATCACCACCCCTTCAATCAATACATCCACTTTCACACACTATATCGCCTACACCCTGCCAGGTATATCTTTTATGTGTCCAATTACTGACAAATCCCCGCCTAAAAATCATATTCCTCTTTTTACCATCTTTAATGAGTTCTTTATCACTGCCGCCGGATGTCGAACGCGGACCTGATACACCCCTCACATCTGCATTAATAGGGACGTGTCACACGCCAAATCCGTGGGGTTTCTGTTATCATGAGAGCCTTATCTGCTCTCAGCACACCTTCATCTTCGCCTAATGTGGACTTGAATGAAATCAGTTGAGCAAGGAAGTGAAGCCAAATATTAGCAAAGAGGAGAAATTATTCTCTTGTTTATTAGCCAGCATCCTAACAGACATATGGATTAAAAGAATGTCAAATTGACCTGACACCATTTTAATTTGGCATTAACATCCCCCTGAACGCCATTACGCTGTTACACGTCCGCTCTATTGATTTTCTTCTTTTTTTGCAGTAGGAAAATGAGCTGTTCTCTTCTTTTGTCAGCTAATTATCAAGAACGAGATTTGCCCTCCATTAAGGGAGCAGATCGTTGTCGCTTCTCGTGCAAAACACCTGAGGTTAGTTGGAGGGAGGGTGTCATTTCGGGGCAAAGTTCTCTCTCCTCCTTAAGCCTAATAAAAGAAATGTGCCAGATTTTACAAGACCTACTGGAACAACACGGATTAAATTGCACCGTATGTCACAATAACATTTACCTTTTTTAGCAGCAGAATTAATTAGAACATTCATGGAGTATTCTGGCTATGTGTGCATTTTGAGAATTATATGTTTGCTGACATGCTGTCAAGGCAAACATATTGTAATGAGGTTTTGACTCATCCTCAGTCCCATTTGACTACATACACTATTGCAGGGATATTTAAATTTTTTGGGGGGCCACATTTCCAGAACTCTAAGGACCGGTTTCTAACTTCTCCCTACAGTAAAACCCTGTCTACATTATGCCGGATAACTCAATAAACAAATAATTATTTAGCCTAAGCCCCGTTTCGGCCACACTAAACCATCATGTAAGGCAGTGGTTCTCAAATGGGAGTACGTGTACCCCTGGGGGTACTTGAAGGTATGCCAAGGGGTACGTGAGATTTTTAAAAAATATTCTAAAAATAGCAACAATTCAAAAATCTTTTATAAATATATTTATTGAATAATACTTCAACAAAATATGAATGTAAGTTCATAAACTGAACATCAAATCAAGTAAGCTCTTCCATTCATTACCATAAACCCAGAGTTTCCCCCATGCCATGATGGTTTGACCCTACCTGGCGGTGCCACACGGCACCAACTGTCAATCAACTGTCGATGTAGAAAACAATGGAGGCTTGGTTAAAGCGTAGCAGTAATGCAGCTAAAAACAAGTAGGAACATTTGCCAAAGAAGGCCAAACCACAGCTGGCAAAATTCAGACAGTATTCCGAAGAATATGTGTTAATGGGATTTACGGCTTCGAGTTGTAACCCCCCCAAGGCATTGTGTTTTTTCTGTGGAGAAATGTTAGCTAACAGCAGCATGAAGCCCGCACATCTTCAGCGGCATCTCCGGACAAAACACGCTTGTCATGTCGGTAAGCCACCTGAGTTTTTTAAGAGGAGACTAAATGAATTGAGGTCATCTCAAGACACGATGCCGAAGGCCTCCACAACATCAGCCAAAGCCCTGGAGGCTTCTCACGCGGTCTCTTTGCTTGTTGCTAAAGCCAAAAAGCCGTTCACTATCGCTGAAGAGCTGATACTTCCAGCCGCTGCAGTGCTGGCCGAGACAATACTGGATAAAAACGCAGCCGAGAAAATAAAGAATGTACCTTTATCAAATGACTCGGTTTGCCGGAGAGTAGATAAAATGGTTGAGCAAGTTGTTGGAAAACTTAGCGACTAATTTTTCCTCCAGCTGGATGAATCCACAGATATTAGTGGAAATGCACAACTTGTAGGTTTTGTCAGATACATCAATACTGACGATATTTATGAGCACATACTTTTTCGTAAAACATTAGAGGGGAGAACAACAGGAGAGGACATTTTTGACATTGTCAATATTTTCTTCTCTGAGAATAGCATCAGCTAGAAGTCCTGCAGCAGCATCTGCACAGATGCAGCAGCGTCAATGACGGGCAGCGTGAGAGGACTGATTGCACGCGCTAAAAAAGAAAACCCCGACGTGAAGTGGACTCACTGTGTCATACACACAGGCATTGGCGTCCAGGAAAATTAGCCGTGTGCTTCATGACGTTTTAAACGACAGCGTCAAAGTCATCAACTTTATAAAGTCAAGGCCACTTAATTCACGTCTGTTTCGTCGCCTCTGTGAAAATATGGGAGCTGAACACACGCAACTGCTGCTGCACACTGAAGTGTGCTGGCTCTCCTGAGGGAAAATGCTAAACCGGCTGTTGGAGTTACGTTCCAAAGTACACACCTTTCTGATTGATCACCATTCCCCCCACGCCACCTTGTTTTAGGACACGAACTGGCTTGCTAAGTTATGTTATCTGGCAGATATTTTCGGCAAACTGAATGAACTGAATATGTCCCTACAGGGCAAGGACACCAACATTTTAAACCTTTATGACAAGGTGGGTGGTTTTCAGAAGAAAGCTAAGCTGTGGAAAACTGCCTGTGCTCAGGGAAATTTCACCTGCTTTCCTCAGGTGGATGATTTTCTCACAAATGAGGATGTGGACAGAGTTCCAGTCAAGTCAGTCATCATGGGTCATTTGACCAACTTGATTCAAGATTTTCATTACTACTTTTCTGACATGGAGGAGAAATCTGCACAGCTGGATTGGGTGAGAAATCTGTTTCTATTGTCTGAAGCTACCAGAAGCAAGCTACCTGTCACTTATCAGGAAAAACTCCTGGAAGTCTCATCTGACCGTGGCTTCCAGATGAAGTTTTCCACCTCCACCTCCACACTCACACAGTTCTGGGTGTTTGTGAAGCAGGGGCACCCTGACCTGGGGCAGAAAGCTTTGGAGCAGCTATTACCCTTTGCCTCCACATATTTATGCAATCCTCCTTCTCTGCAATGACTGTGACCAAATCAAAGCAAAGAAACAGACTGCGTGGAGAAGAGCTTGATCACAGCAGTTGCCTCCCTGCCACCAAGACTGACAAAGATCCTCAGTGAAGCAAAAGCTCAGGTTTCTCACTAAATGTATGTCAAAAAGAACTGTGAAAAGAAATGCAACAATGCAATATTCAATGTTGACAGCTAGATTTTTTGTGGACATATTCCATAAATATTGATGTTAAAGATTTCTTTTTTTGGGAAGAAATGTTTAGAATTACGTTCATGAATCCAGATGGATCTCTATTACAATCCCCAAAGAGGGCACTTTAAGTTGATGATTACTTCTATGTGTTGAAATCTTTATTTATAATTTAAATGTAATGGACCCGAGTGGTGGAATATTAAAATCTAATAAAAATGTTGCTTAAAACAAATATAAATATCAAGAACCCAATGTAGTGAGAGCAGCTGTCCAAAATAAGGGAATATGATTATGCTTGTTCGCACTTTATTACAATACACATTAAACCGTCCAGTTGTCAATACTAAAAACACCAATTGGTAACCAATATTATGGTGAGGGTACAGCCGCGACAGGCGTAGTGGGTTTGCGTCCTGGCTCCACCCACTTCCACGGCGTCCTCCTGCACACAGAATTAAAACGGAGGCAGGCCACGGGGATAAAATCTTCTAAAACTACGGAGACGCTCTCCAGGCTGACGCCACACTTACACGCAAGGTAGGGTTTCCCCTGCCCCTGCTGTAGTTCCGCGTCGAAGTATTGGGTACGCCCGCTCTCCTCGCCAGTCGTCGGTCACTCGCGGGACCTATGTGGCCGTACCCGTCCCGTCTCACTCCGCCTTTTGGTCCCTCCCGGGGGTCGCCGCAGGTCTCTAGGTCCCAATCGCCCCCTGTCCACAAAACCACACAGCCAGCGTACAACGCACGAGCCCGCAAGCCCACAGCCCAAGGCAGTTGGTTGCCCCCACAGATCCACAACACACGTCACTTACTTCGGAGGCAGAGTTTCCTCTGCCCCTGCGTGTTGTGGGCTTCTTGGGGTTCGCTCCGGTAGCCTGCGGGGTCTGCTGTGTAGTCCGGGGGTTCCTTCCCAGCCTGCGTGCGTACACCCGGTCGCTCTTGGCAAAGCCTGTCGATTCTTCCCCGATCGCTCTGCTGTCGCTTCCCTCCTCGTCGATCCTGCCTGTTCTCTTTTAAATGGGTGCAGTCCTAATGCTCCACAGGTGCGTCTATCTTTTTTTCCAAATAGTTCAAGAAAGACCACTACAAATGAGCAATATTTTGCACTGTTATACAATTTAATAAATCAGAAACTGATGACATAGTGCTGTATTTTACTTCTGTATCTCTTTTTTTCAACCAAAAATGCTTTGCTCTGATTAGTGGGTACTTGAAAAAAGGTTGAGAAGCACTGATTTATGGTTCCCCCCTTGGAAAATGTTTTACACGGGTAAGTGCGCCGTCTATTTCTTGAATCTCCGGCTCTTAGCTTTGTATGAACTCATTGATCGTTTATAAACTGAGTTCGAAGAAGAAGTGAAGCTAGAAAGACTGCGCCCCACACAGGAAGTAACGTCAGAAAGAACACGCCACAGCCAGCTTCATAATAAAGCAGTTTCGTAACTCGGAGCTAACCACTAGAAATATGGAGGAGAGTCATCCAGACATAGCCGTGTTTTTCCTTCCGTCTGTACAGACGCTTGTGGAAATCACACATGAATACCTAAAGAGAAAGCGATTGCAGCTATTTCGGATACAACACTTCTTAGACGGCAAGAGAACATTCGAATGTTCAGGTCAGCTGTGATTCTACTTACCGAAAAACTTTGTCCATTTGTCGAAAGAGAGACAACGAAAATGTGGGCTCCCGTGGATGTGATAAAAAAGGCAGTGTGTGCTTTGTATTACCTGGCCGTCGAGGGAAGACTACGGAAAACGGCACATGTTTTTGGACTGGCAAAGCAGACTGTATCAGTTATAGTCCGCCATGCATGTCGCGGACGCAACGTCTAGGTCCAGAGTATATAAAGTCACCAAAAACAAATGGACAATGAAGGTGAAGGTGAAGGCAAAAGAGTGAGGAGTGTCCTGACCAGATATCTAGATCCCTAGATTGATTGATGTAAAATGTTCTTTATCACATTGTTTACTTTCACATGTCCATTAAAGATTTGATTAATTTATGATGACTCAGGTGTGATTCACTACAATAGGCCCCGCAGCACACTGGATTCCAGTTAATTGAAATACCACAACACTGGATATTGTTCAGATAAGTTCAATTTAATTTAAGAACTTGCACACAAAGCAACACTCTGAGGAACTATTTTTCTAGCGTAGTAACACATCCCCTTACGACAACATGCTAGAGTATTAGTCGTAAGATAGCTGCGGCAAGAGGTAGGCTAGCTACTCCATCAGCACCGGAATCGCTTTTGAGTTTGTAATGCTCAACACAATAAGATAAGACACCAATCTGTACTGACTGAAAATCATGGACAATCATATTACATCATCTGTAAAGTATTAGCCCACATTTCAAGTTTTGTTTTTTTACACAGTTAGCCAGACAGTAATAGTAATAACAATAGAATAACTCGCTGCATGTATCATGATCAATATTTAAGTAACTCAAATGATGGACAGTTGTGTGTTTTGTCCAGCTGGCCAGAGATATTTTTACTGTTGATTTTGAATAAGCACTCCATTTATGTCGGCATAGCTTGGCTCCAAGTTTCACATTTAAAGCGTCAAAGTCACGCCGACCTCACTCTCTCGGCTTCCGTCTACACCCTCTCTTCGTGCTCGTTTCTATGAGCGGCAGTTCCTCCTCCATATATTCAGCTCCAAAAAGGTGTCATGAATCCTCATTGAGCCAAAAATAGTCATCTCCGTTGTCTGTTACCAAGACTGCCATGATTAGAACACACTCACGTTTGTTTCCAGAAGTAGAACACACATTTCTTGCCGGAAGTTGGAAGTACAAACCCCGTTTCCATATGAGTTGGGAAATTGTGTTGGATGTAAATATAAACGGAATACAATGATTTGCAAATCATTTTCAACCCATATTCAATTGAATGCACCACAAAGACAATATATTTGATGTTCAAACTCATAAACATTGTTTTTTTTTTGCAAATAATAATTAACTTAGAATTTCATGGCTGCAACATGTGCCAAAGTAGTTGGGAAAGGGCATGTTCACCACTGTGTTATATGGCCTTTCCTTTTAACAACACTCAGTAAACGTTTGGGAACTGAGGAGACATATTTTTTAAGCTTCTCAGGTGGAATTATTTCCCATTCTTGCTTGATGCACAGCTTAAGTTGTTCAACAGTCCGGGGGTCTCCATTGTGGTATTTTACGCTTCATAATGCGCCACACATTTTCAATGGGAGACAGGTCTGGACTACAGGCAGGCCAGTCTAGTACCCGCACTCTTTTACAATGAAGCCACAGTGATGTAACACGTGGCTTGGCATTGTCTTGCTGAAATAAGCAGGGGTGTCCATGGTAACGTTGCTTGGATGGCAACATATGTTGCTCTAAAACCTGTATTCAGCATTAATGGCGCCTTCACAGATGTGTAAGTTACCCATGTCTTGGGCACTAATACACCCCCATACCATCACAGATGCTGGCTTTTCAACATTGCGCCTATAACAATCCGGATGGTTCTTTTCCTCTTTCGTCCGGAGGACACGACGTCCACAGTTTCCAAAAACAATTTGAAATGTGGACTCGTCAGACCACAGAACACTTTTCCACTTTGTATCAGTCCATCTTAGATGAGCTCAGGCCCAGCGAAGCTGACGGCGTTTCTGGGTGTTGTTGATAAACGGTTTTTGCCTTGCATATGAGAGTTTTAACTTGTACTTACAGATGTAGCGACCAACTGTAGTTACTGACAGTGGGTTTTTGAAGTGTTTCTGAGCCCATGTGGTGATATCCTTTACACACTGATGTCGCTTGTTGATGCAGTACAGCCTGAGGGATCGAAGGTCACGGGCTTAGCTGCTTACGTGCAGTGATTTCTCCAGATTCTCTGAACCCTTTGATGATATTACGAACCGTAGATGGTGAAATCCCTAAATTCCTTGCAATAGCTGGTTGACAAAGGTTTTTCTTAAACTGTTCAACAATTTGCTCACGCATTTGTTGACAAAGTGGTGACCCTCGCTCCATCCTTGTTTGTGAATGACTGAGCATTTCATGGAATCTACTTTTATACCCAATCATGGCACCCACCTGTTCCCAATTTGCCTGTTCACCTGTGGGATGTTCCAAAAAAGTGTTTGATGAGCATTCCTCAACTTTATCAGTATTTATTGCCACCTTTCCCAACTTCTTTGTCACGTGTTGCTGGCATCAAATTCTAAAGTTAATGATTATTTGCAAAAAAAAATTTTTTTTATCAGTTTGAACATCAAATATGTTGTCTTTGTAGCATATTCAACTGAATATGGGTTGAAAATGATTTGCAAATCATTGTATTCCGTTTATATTTGCATCTAACACAATTTCCCAACTCATATGGAAACGGGGTTTGTAAGTTGCTATGGATACAGAAATACATATGCTGAGGAAATCCGTTCCGGTAATGCTTACATATTGTTATGAATATATACACCTGCAGCATATCGAAGTTGCTTTAGAAGGTTTTGAAGGCTACAATAGGCCATTTTCCACCGCAGGAACTTTTTCATCAACTTCCCCACTTACCCAGGTATATAGAGTCCCCCGTGTTTCCACCAAAAACTACTCGGGTAGATTTAGTTCTTTAGGAATCTTTCAGAGTTCCTCCTAGCTAGGTGAGACTTTTCCAAACTAACAGGAAACTTTTCGGCGGCAGGCTGTGATGTCGAACGCTGATTGGTGAAACACAGTTGGGGGCGTTCTTAAAACACATTTTTCAAACACAAGACCGCTATCAGAATATGTGCTGCGATTTATTATTTTTTTGTGTGTATTTATATTACAACAAACTTGACAACAGAACGAAAGAAGAACAAAAGGAGCTTTTGAAATGCAGGAACTTTTGTGGGTCATCTGTGTGCTGAAGAATGCTGATCAGTGGAACTATTTTGGAGTGTTTTTACTCAGCCATAGTCTTTAAACTAAATGCAGTTTATTGCTGTTTATTATTTTTTACGCAAATCTACGAGAAGTGGACTCTTTTAAACGTATTTACGGAGGAGTATGAAGCCGGACTCGAAGCGGCGACCTCTGCTGCTTACTACTCTGACTTTGTTGGATAAATGTGGGAAAAAAAAGTGGCAGCACACAAGTGGAACAAAGGTAAATTACATCAAATATTAACCATTTACTTAATTACAAGTGGTAAAAGAAGTCAATGACACTCCATTTTTGTGATTTATTAGCCTCAACCCAAGTGAACAGAATGCTTATGCTAACAAGCTAACGCTAAAGTCGATGGGTTTGTGTTGTCGGCATGAGATAGTCCCTGACATTTATTATTTATATATTATTTACAGCTGAAATGGACCAAAAGGAATCGACTGACCCTCATGACTTCATCATTGACCCGAGAGGACAACTTTCTGACTGAAAAAAAACTTTACTTTTTATGTACAATTCGGTACCTATATCATTTTCTATATGATTGCTTTTTATTTAATTTATGGACTTTTTAGTAAAATAACTGTGGCATAATATTAGTATCAGTGTAGAAATATAGTAAACCACTCCTCCATTCAGCCTGATTTGTATAAACTACCCTCAACTGTAAAACGCGGTGGAAACAAACAACACACTTCTGCAGGAACCTTTTCATCCAGGAACCAACTTTTGGTGGGAACGGGCCTAATGGTGACTCCGATTAGCCGCAATTTTCAAGTATTTTTTAACATCTTCAGAATCCTACAAAAAACATGCGTGTTCTTGTCTCCCATAAGGATTGTGAATGATAGGCAAAAAAGGACAGTTCCCCTTTGAAGGGGTGCCTTGAGGAATGCCTCAGTTATGTAAATGACAAGTTTGGACCCCAGTGTTTTATGTTTGCAAGCAAGGATAAAATGTCAATGCAAGGATCTGACAATGTGTTTCCAGTGGTCCAAGTTCATGCGCAATCCCTCATGTCATCTGCTGCGAACGCAGTCGGCAGCTCTGCTAGAAGCTCGCCGGGACACACTCCTGCTCGCTCTTCACACATTGCGGCCACGCGCCTACACGGCTGCAAGCAATCTGCAATCAGCACACCTGGGTCTGATGAGGGCAGACGGCATAAAGACCAGCGCACCCGTAGATCTAGTGCCGGAACGTAGTTCACTCTCTGTAGTAAGCATCCTGTCTCTGGTTTCTCTCCGCGTACTTGCTCTCCCTGTGCCCGTGTCTTATGTCCTCTGTGTTCCCCGCAGTGTTCCCTCTGTTTCCCGTGATCGAGCTGTGTGCCTCGACTTCCCACTGGATTCTGGACTGCCTCCCTCGATCCTCAACCCCTGCTTGGACACGGACCTCTCCAGCCCCCGATCTCTCGCTTGCCCACGGACTTCTCGCCTTGCCCCTCTGGTCTAAAGAAGGATTCATCCAACAGGCACTTACAATAAACTCTGGTAACATTTACATTGTTAATTCTACACATCGTCTTACACCATTCACGTATATTAGCATACGCACCCCAACACATCATCATCATCAGTTTCAATAAATCTATTGAACTGATCCCTGCCGTTGTGTATTCTCCTTCCCCCGTCGTACGTAACAAGTTCCTCTATACAACAGAGCACTCTAGTGTTTTTCGGCAAAAATGTTTGCCTCTCAATTTTTTAACTGAACTGGGGGGCCGGCATTGATATCGCCCCCCCGTTCCAATTGTCTATAATGGCTTTGTATGGAAAATGATGGTATAGTGTCATTTTAATTATCCTAATATTATTGTCCAATTAAAGCCCTGCCTTTTGAAAAAATGCAGGGGACATGTCCTCCCTGACCCTCCCCCCAAATTACTCCCCTGCCTCAAATTCAACTTTAACTATCGACCATTGCCAGGTGTTTGTCCACCTTCCTTCAATACCCAGAAGCCCCACAGTCACACTGCATAAAGATGGACGTTTCATGCACGTATCAGCACAGGTGGTTACCTTGTGAGGAAGGTTCTCTTGTCCCTTCTTAAAAGAACTAATGCTCTCAGAGAACGAAAGATGACTAAATATTGGAGGTCATAACCAGCAGACAATACTTGGATATGTCATGGAGAACATTAGCTTGTCCGTGGATTTGTCTCTAGTCCTATGATGGACGCACATGGTTGGAGGTAATAGCAACACAAGGCTCATATCATCTCAGGATGGGTATGATAAATCAGTAATGGAGGGGATTCAGTGCTCGTTTACCACCGCCGAGCCTGTCTTCCCCTTTGACCCTTGGCCATAAATGCTCCCCCCCCACCCTGTCCCAGGGGGAAGAAAGTAATTGTTCATTTTGTAGCTACAACGCCTTGTGACCAAGTCGCTACTTAATTATTTACGTTTCTTCCTGCTAGCCAAGCCCGATGAATTGTGCGGCCATATTGAAATGTGACCAAGGCTGGAACAACCTTCATCTTAGAGGTACCCGAGAAGACCCTCTAAAAAACATGTAGACTTACTAACAAACGTATTCTGTTACTTCTTTGTTCTCTTTTTTATATTATCACAAACAAGACGAAGCCGCTTGTGAATGCTTTTATATTTTATATGGGGGAGTCGGCAACACTGATCCCTTCCAATACGTCTTCTCCATCTTTGTTTGACCTAGGGCCTCATGTAAAAAGAGTTACCGTATTTTTCGGACCATAGGGCGCACCGGATTATGAGGCGCACTGCCGATTAATGCTCTATTTTTTATCTTTTTTCATATATTAGGCGCACCGGATTATAGGGCGCATTAAAGGAGTCAATTTATTATTATTGTTCTCTAAATTGAAAACACTTCCTTGCGGTCTACATAACATGTAATGGTGGTTCTTTGGTCAAAATGTTACATAGATTATGTTTTACAGATCTGACAGTCGCTTCCGGATGCGCCGTTTTGTGGGCAGTCTTATTTACGTGGCTCATCTTTGACAGTGTCTTTTCCTAGTCATCTTTGTTGTAGAGCGGTGTAGCGTGCAAGGACGAGGGTGGAATAAGTGTCAAAAGATGGAGCTAACTGTTTTGATGACATTCAGAATTTACTCAAATCAATAACGGAGCAGCATCTCCTCATCCGGAAACAACCACACACATACACGTACTGTACATATATACTCACTGTACAAAACACATTTACACATTCTGTACATATACATTCACTGTACAAACACATATACACATTCTGTACATATACAAGTACATATGCATACGTACACTCATGCACATAATCACGTTTCATCAAACATATATTAACGTTGTTGCCCTAGGGTAAACTGGGTATAACACATGGCACACTGACAAAGCTTAACCTATAATTACTATAACAATCTACAAGGTTAATGTAGGTTGCTTCTCTTTCTCCCCCTCCATTTTTCTGCATTCTTTCATATCTGAAGTTATCATTACGTATATGTATTGTTGCATTTGAGCAACTGTATTGTTGATAATAAAGGTAAAGTATTGGTATTGTTCATTATCAATAGCGCTATTTCTATTGGTATTTGTAATGCTCCATCTGTAGTGTAATAATGCTCATTGTCATTTCTGTATTTTTTTATTTTCGCTAGCTGCTTATTTGCTATTACTTTTACCATCATATTTGTACATGTCGTATTTGCTGATGTTGCTCTATTGTTATTGTTGTTATTGTTGTTGTGTTTGCTGTTGTTGTTTTTGTCTCTCTGTCAATCCCCCTCTTGTCCCCACAATTTCCCCCTCTGTCTTCTTTTTTTTTCTCTTTCTATCCCCTCCTGCTCCGGCCCGGCTGCACCAAATGATAATATAAATACATTTAATAAAGTCAAATACAAATAAGGCAACAAGAGAAAAATCCTACACTTCTCTTTTGTAAAGTAAATCTGAACAGCCGACATGGGCATCTACATCAACTATATGATTTGCCTGAGAAGCTGGACAGGACAAAAAAGAAAAAAGGAAATGTGTCCCGTGAAAAAATGTCCGACCGGAACTCTAATAACTAAAGTTCCTTGGGTGAATAATCAAACTCACTACACCGGTATGTTTTAGTGCTTTCATGGCGAGTTTACTGACAGATATATGTAAGAACTTTATACTACTTTATATTAGAAATGGCAACAGCAGAGGATGAATGTCACATAAGAAGATAGAGAAAAAGAAGAAGATTATGGACTACGACATCAGCGCAATTTTTCAAGATTTACGCAGATCCCAAATACACATCAGCAGGTACCAGAAGGTAAGAAAAGTTGCTTTTGCATAATATTGCGAAACAAAACGCTGGATAATATGTCTTACCTTATACACACACCATAATAATACTCGTATGTTTAATGCGCCGACAATCCTTCAAGCGGTGTGGCTTCATAGCTTACCAAAGTCGTAGTAAAACATTTTGATAGATTTTTGAGCGCCGTGTGTAATGTTCTATATTTTCAATGGAACATTTAAAATGTTGGTGTTGTTTACTTGAGACCCATTATAGTGCAGTCTCCACATATCTCTTATGTTTGACTGCCATTTACTGGTCACACTTATCATTACACCATTTACCAAATAAAATAGCTTTGCGGTGGGTGAGCTCAACCAAACGTATTCCTTACCTTAGGCGTGCCGGGTTATAAGGCGCACTGTCGAGTTTTGAAAAAAAAAAAAAATTTTAAGTTTGCCTTATACTTTGTAGTCCGGACAATACGGTAAGTGGATTACCTAACCAAATTAGACATACCCCCCCTGGCATTCCTTGTTTTCTTCCTTTTTCCACCCGTTTTTTTTTTTTTTCTATTGCAGCGATCGCACAACAAGCGTCCGCCCCCAACACTTGCAGCGTGCATAGACTCAATAAAGGAGCACTGTGGGTTTTTATGTTCTGTGATTCAATCAAATAACAACACGGCAGAGACAGGTGGACATGATGATGACAGAAAACATATCTCTGCCAAAAATCCGCATTTTGTGTAAATTGACAAAGACATACATAATACCTAAAGAAGAGCAGGCAGCAGCTCATTTCTGTAACATTTACCCAGTTTACATTGCACACCAAGTCTGATTTTTTTTTTGCCTATTAAAACATTCCAAAGTGCTTCAAATCTGATATTTTTACATCAAATTTGGGCCACATGAGGAGGTTGGGCTGGCGTAATGGACCAAAACTGATACCGCTGTATTTTTAGTCCCAATACGTATCTTAAAAAAACGTGCTAAATGCTTAAGGTGGGACGACGTGGCGTAGTTGGGAGAGTGGCCGTGCCAGCAACCTGAGGGTTCCTTGTTTGATCCCCACCTTCTACCAACCTCGTCACGTCCGTTGTGTCCTTGAGCAAGACACTTCACCCTTGCTCCTGATGGGTCGTGGTTAGGGCCTTGCATGGCAGCTCCCGCCATCAGTGTGTGAATGTGTATGTGAAAATAGTGTCAAAGCGCTTTAAGTACCTTGAAGGTAGAAAATCTCTATACAAGTACGTTTGTACAATCCATTTACATTTACAGTGTTGAGCGTACTCAGATGATTTTTTTTGTAAGTAGTAACGTAACGTGTTGTTTATTCTTATAAAGTAAGTCGTAAGTCGTAGTAAGCCGTTACTATCCATCCATCCATCCATTTTCTACCGCTTGTCCCTTTTGGGGTCGCAGGGGGTGCCTGAGCCTATCTCAGCTGCATTCGGGCAAAAGGTGGGGTACACCCTGGACAAGTTGCCACCTCATCGCAGGGCCAACACTATGTTAAAGCAATTTTTGTTAATTTTGTTGAAATGTTAGGTTTATAGCCTCACTGCTTTGCACACTCTTGGCATTCTCTCGATGAGCTTCAAGCACACCTGTGAAGTGAAAACCATTTTCAGTGACTACCTCTTGAAGCTCATCGAGAGAATGCCAAGAGTGTGCGAAAAAGTAATCAGAGCAAAGTGTGGATATTTTGAAGAAACTTGAATAAAAAACATGTTTTCAGTTACACATTTTTCTACAATGCAATAGTTTTGAAAATAAAGAAAACGCACTGAATGAGAAAGTGTGAGCGGAATCATGAGCGGAATAGATGGAGCTTCGACTAGCTCACTGCTGTGAAAGTCGCTGGCTGTTAGGTTTAAAACTCCAGCCACCCAGCCGCTATACTACTAGGTTAGTCCGCACGGGCTATGGGGAGAGGCACTTTTAAACCGACTTGCAGCTAAACATTTGACACACCGAGCGAGCAGCAGAGAGGAGCCCTCGTTAGCTTCTGTGCTAAGTCGTCAACAGAAGTGAAGAACAAAAACAGATGAGATTGGTGGTAAAGTCGCTAGGTTCTCAAGCAAATTTGTGTATGTGTAAATGGCACCTATAGCCAAATGCAGTAGCTGAGCGTTACATCACTCGGGAGTCGAGAAGTCGGCACCATGCCGCCACATTTAAAAAAAAAAAGTTTGATTCACGTCATAGTGCGTCATCAGAAAGCCTCCGTAAACACGCAAGGGGTGTGGGTGAACTAAAGAGGATGTCAGGTGCTAAGAAGAGCAAACAGCCGTAACAAAGGCACATAAAAAATATGGCGGTAATCTCTCAAATACAAAACTGCTTTCTAAAATATATCGGTAATAACTATACTAACGGTATCCCGCCCAGCCCGATCAGGAGGTAGTCCAAATCCGATTGGAATCTGATCTTTTCAAATGTGACTCCAGTCTAAATCAAAATGTGACATGAATGCAACCTGATTTTGACTTCTATGTCATCTTTGGGCGAGCTAAGGTATTCATTTGCGCAGGAAAACACACGACTCGCCAAAGGAAGTAGCAGTAGACGACAAGAGGTTAATAATAAACAGACAAAAAGGGTTTGAACAAGTTGATGCTGAATAATGAAAGTTAAGAAAATAATAACAAATAATAAATAGATTTAAAAAATAAGAAGTACAAAACTACAGTCTACTTTCGCCACATCGCACTTCAAGTCTTGAGGCTTCACCTCATCAATTTTTTTGTTTTAATATTTTTTAAATACATTTAAAGCATATTCTATAATGTTTTGGTTCCAAATGAAACATTTTCAGGTATAAAAAAGCCAATTTAACCTAAAATATCAACATTACAGTAGTATTGGCCACAGGATGAGACCAAACCAATCAGAGCGCACCGTTTAATATCGTGGCCACTGACTGAATCAGCATCAGACCTCATTACTATATTGGAGTGTAAAGGTGACTAAAGGGTGTTATTTCATGTCAGGAGGGCTCTCCTAATGTTGAAAAATGCATTAAACAGGTAGTAAACAGGTTTTTGTATGCTTCAGCTATGAACATATTTGATTTGTATTTAATGATTCCTACGTTACGTAAATGTATTTATTGCAGTAATGTCCAAAAACTAATTAACAGCGATAAATGAGGGATGGCTGTTATACATGATTAAGTATGTACCCAAAATAGACTGATAACATACAGTATAGACACAGGTATAACCTTTATGTTAAAGGAAAAATTAATGGCAATAATGTTAGTAATAAAAATAACAATACAATTATTATTTATTTTATTGAGAGCAGAATGTTATTTCCCATCAAATCTTTATGCCCTGGGGTCCCCACCAGCCCAAACCCACCCGTCGAAGGCCACCGCAAGCCCCGCCAAAATGATGCTATTTATTTATTATTGCGGGTGATTGTTTGGATTCTCAATTTGTGTTTTGTAACACTGGGGAGTCAGAGTGTGTCAGGACTGGGTCCTTGGGTTTTGTTTTTCCGGAAGGCAACGGAAAGTTGGCTCGGGCGAGACGGGAATGTGAGTACATATTTATTTATTCTATAACAAAAAGAACAAACTAAAGGAGCGCACAAGGCGGAAGTACAAACTTGACAAATGAAACAAATACTTGCACGTGGGCAAAAAACTAAGGACATGAACAAAAGTCGCTAACTGTGGCATGAATAGAAACAACTTACTTGGACATGGCATGAAGTGTGCAGAGGTAAACAGAGTGTAAAGCAGAGTGTCAGGGGTATGATGTCGCCAGGGAGACTTCCTGGCAACAATCGGTTTAAATAATAGTGACATGATTAAAGACAGGTGCGTGAGTCATGAGGGCAGGTGAAAACTAATGGGTTGCTATGGTGACAAACAAGAGTGCACAATGAGTCCAAACGTGGAACAGGTGAAACTAATGGGTAACCATGGAAACAAGACAAGGGAGTGAAAACCAGGAACTAAAAAGAGTCCAAAACCAAGCAGAACATAACTTAAACAAAACATGATCACACAGACACGACAGAGTGTAACACTTTTCTGACCATTAACAATGTGAAAATATTAAAAAACTTAAAAATACTTTAAAAAAACATGTTTACGTGTTTCCGTGCTATAGAGCGCACCGGTATTTAAGCCGCACCCATACACTTTTAGAAGAACTAATATGTTTACATATGTTAGCCACACCAGACTATAAGCCGCAAACATAAACCGGTACGAAAGATTTTGTAAATGCTCATTTACAGTACAAACCATAATTGTTTCCAAACAGTCAGACAGCAGTAAAACGGCTGATCAAACAAAACAAAAGTCTTCATCATGGCGAGCTTTCCAATCAGCTAAACCGACTTAATAACTCCACGGGGACATTTTGGTGAATTCACGAAACTGAAACATTACAAAAAGAATGCCATCATAAATTCAAAACACTAAAAAAGACACTTGTAAATGTGTCAGCATACTTGATAATGCTAACTACGCTAGCTTGATTACATTACAATACCACATACAATTATCATGAAAACACTCTGACAGACAACACATGGGACAGTTTAGTAAGTATGAATTGTTTTAGTTATACTGTAAAACTTATAAACGTCGCTTTGAGTGATAAATGAAGAAACCTTTCAAGCAGAAACGCTATAAACAAATAGCGAAACAGGGGGTATATTCTCAACCCACAGCACCTGCAGTGAGCAAACTCGTCCAATAGATGGCGCCATAGCACAAACAATAACACACATTTTCTGTGTCGCTGTTGGTGTTCTATGACAGTGGTTCTCAACCTTTTTTCAGTGATGTACCCCCTGTGAAAATTCTTTTTAATTCAAGTACCCCCTAATCAGAGCAAAGCATTTTTGGTTGAAAAAAAGAGATAAAGAAGTAAAATACAGCACTATGTCATCAGTTTCTGATTTATTAAATTGTATAACAGTGCAAAATATTGCTCGTTTGCAGTGGTCTTTCTTGAACTATTTGGAAAAAAAGGTAGGTTTTTATTTATATTTACAAAGGATTTTTGATTTGTTGTTATTTTTAGCATATTTAAAAAATATCTCACGTACCCCTTGGCATACCTTCAAGTACCCCCAGGGGTACGCGTACCCCCATTTGAGAACCACTGTGCTATGAAAACTATTTGTTAAATTGCTCGTATTCCGACAAGTGATTTATTCCCTGAAGTGAAAACCAGTGGTGGTCAACCAAGCTAAGATGGCTTTTGTACAGCAAGCAGCCCACGCACGTAGCAAAAATGTGTTTTAAGAAATACAAATAATATCAAGATAATACTTAAATGGGAAACACTAAATGTTGAAATTATATCAAACAAACCTTTAACAGAGTGGTCACTGCTAAATCTTGTACTGCTCCCTTGTACTGGAGTGTGTGGTACTTTTGTCGACGTCTTTCATAAAATCTTGCAGTCTTCCGCCATTTTTTATTATCTCTAAAGGAACTCTGAAGAAACATTTATACTTTTCACAATTTAAATGGTTGGTACAGCCAAAAACAACGCACAAGCATAGGGTCATTTTCTTTGAGAAAGGCTAAATGGCGCCTCGTACCCATTGAGAACAGACGCTGGCTTAACCACTACGCGTATTCCATGAGCCGGACGCAACTTAATTTTGAATCTAAGCCAGGGGTGTCAAACGTACGGCCCGAGGGCCGGATCAGGCCCGCAAACAAGTTTTATCCAGCCTGCAGGATGAGTTTGCTAAGTATAAAATGTACCTGAATTTTTGAATGAAAGAAACAGCTGTTCTAAATGTGTCCACTAGATGTTGAAATAGCAATTATTTGTATCTGTGTCGATGATGCTACATATGTACAAAATGAACCACATGATTTTAGTACATCAGTCGAGGAAAATGAGCAAACTACATAAATAACATCCTGTAATTTGATTTTGATATAATTTATTATCTTAAATGATTGAAAATTAACAACAATGAGTTGACTGATGAACATTATCACATAATTTTTTTCAGAAAATATAAATAACGACAAATAAAGATAGAATACTATTAACCGCAACATGTAAGTGTAAAAAAAACCAACATTATGATTTGTACAATTTCAGAATGTGCTTGTTGTCATGACGTGGACTATGGGGTGGTTTGTTTTCCCGGAATACAAAGGAATTGGATCGGACATGGCTTGAAGGTAAATACATGTTTTAATTCTTACTTAAAAAAAAGATTGAACAAAAGGCGCGCACAAGGCGGAGACACAAACTTGACCAAGAAAACAAAAACTAGCACTTAGGCAGACTATGGGCATGAAACAAAAACTTACTAACTGTTACATGAATAAACAAAAACTTACTTGGAAAGCATGGAACTATGGCATGGATATCAGAGGTATCGCACCGTTTTAAAGACCGCAGGGTTCAGAGCGTGGGGAAAAAGTAGCAGCTAATAGTACGGAAACTGCGCTACATTAATTCACTGTAGGAAATCGGTTCAAACTGGTTTGTGTCCAAACCGAGATGTTTCACTGTAGTCAAAAATGCTCCCAATGGAGTGTCAGCGTGATTTGGCATTGATTTAGTGAACGTATCAATGGTAAAAGCGCACAATGTGGAGTAATTGATCTGCATTGCTGTCTCTTCTCCATTTCACCGCAATATTTCTGGATCTGGAACACTTGATCAACTCGCTGAGTCATTACACGCCATTCTTCCATAGAGTCATAAATCATATTAGCAAAGGAGGAGCAGGGTTTTTTTGTCTTCCTTTCCGCTCTTTAGTTTCCACTTTTTAAATGTGAATCCTTGCCGCTGCCATTACTCTCCTATTGTTACTCAAGTGCATCTTTTGAAAGTGAACGACGGAAAACACTAGGTGGGCGTTTGCTGACTTGCTGCAACATAACTTAGTTTTGGAGGAAGGAAGAAAAGGAAAAAAAGGATTCCGGGTATTATCGCAGATACTTCATAGAAAAAAAGAGCAAAGTCGATTCAAGGTGTGATCTATTGTGTTGCTTTGTCTCCCCCGTGCACAACTTAGTAAGGCACTGCAAATGTATGATGAATTTTTCATTCACGTTCAACCTCTCTGTGTTTTTAAGGCACACGAAGACCGAGGTTAGGAATTAGGTGATTCCAGGATCAGTCCTTCGTGTCAGGCTCTTTTCTCCTTAATCCAATCTTCCTGAAAAGAGGAGCGACGCATTCAAATAAAGCAAATATTCCGCAGTAATCCGAGGCAGGAGGAGGCAAGCAATCCTAAATTGGTCTAATCAGGTCATCTGTTCTGACGCCATGTCTTCTCACATCATGTATGTGAGAAGACATTAATATTAAGTCACTCGGCAACGATCAATCACATCAGGCAGCGTCACAAGGGCAAAAGCTGGAGAAAACGGGATGAATACAGAAGGGAAGATAAGGACACTAAGCCGGATGTTGTATTCTCAGGCTGGTCTTTGGAGTTTTCTCAGCTTGCCGAGCGGAGCCGTTTGTGCGAGGCAACGTGGGAAATGTCTTGGCGGCACAGAAGAGGGAGGCAAAACTTGACTGCAGTAAAAATGCAAGTTCAAATGAGATTGTTCGGATCTCCCCTTTTTCCACTCCAATCCAATCCACTTTATTTATATAGCACATTTAAAAAAACAATAGAAGTTTCACAAAGTGCTGCACAGAAGTTGAGACATACATACTAGAAGAGTCAGTAATAAAAAGCATTTAACTATAAACGAGTAAATACATAAAATACATTAGAGAAAATAAAATAGACTAAAATCACACAACTCATGCTGGTTTAAATCCAAAGAGTAAAAATATGTTTTAAGACGTGATTTAAAAGTCATTAAAGAGGGAGCTGTCCGAATAGCAAGAGGGCTATTCTTCCAAAGTTTTGGAGCCACAGCGGAAAATGCACGATCACCTCTGGATTTGAAACGGGTTTTTGGGATAACAAGAAGAAACTGATCAGCTGAGCTCAAAGACCTTGTGGGGGTGTACATTTTTAAAAGGTTGGACATATATCGTGGCGCTAATCTGTTAAGAGATTTAAAAACAAACAACAATATTTTAAAATGAATTCTAAAATGAACTGGGAGCCAGTGAAGGGATGCTAAAATGGGGGTAATGTGTTCATGTTTTTTAGTGCCAGTTAAAAGGCGAGCAGCAGCATTTTGGACTAAATGCAATCGAGCGATTGAGGTCTGGTTCATTCCAAGGTAGAGGGAATTGCAGTAGTCCAAACGTAATGAAATAAAAGCATGGATTACCCGTTCAAAGACGTTAAAAGATAAAACTGATTTAATTTTTGCTAAAAGTCCTAGATGATAAAAACTAGATCGTACAACGGAATTAACCTGCTGTTCCAATTTAAAATCCAGGGCAAAGTCCTCTCAGGTTCTTTTGCTCTAATACAAGGGTGTCAAACCTAAGGCCCGCAGGCCAGATCAGGCCCGCGAACAGGTTTTATCCGGCCCGCAGGATGAGTTTGCTAAGTATAAAAATGAGCCGAAATTTTTGAATGAAAGAAACTGCTGTTGTAAATGTGTCCACTAGATGTCGCAATAGCAATTATTTGTATCTTTGAAGATTATGCTACATATGTAAAAAAATAAAATAAACTACATGATGTTAGTGCACCAGTCGAGGAAAATGAGCAAACTACATAAATAACATCCTGTAATTAGATTTTTGTCACATTGGGTCGCATTTTACTGCGGGGTTCGTTCTCCCGGGATGCAGACGTACAACTCCGGACGAAGCGTGCAGGTAGGAATATGATTTATTGTCACAAATCCTCCAAAATACAAAATGACAGGAAACAAACAACAGGAAAACGTGCCGATCGCACGAGAAGTTAATGAACAAAACCTAGCACAGGAATCAGGAGTCGAGAAACAGGAATAAACCCAAACGTAACTGTTTCATAAGGCAAACAACGAAGCCAGACCGAGTGTGGCGCACAACGGGAATAAATAGCTCTCTGATTAGTGCCCGGCAGCAGGTGAGCATCCCGGACTCTAATCAGAGGCAGCCGAAACCGATCAGCACCCATGGTAACCAGAACAAACCCACGGGTGCACAAAACAGGAACTAAGGGAGTCCAAAACTAAACAGAACATGACTAAACAAAACATGCCACGGATCATGACAATTTTGATATTATTTTTATGATCTTGATAGATTGAAAATTAACACCAATGAGTTGACTAATGAACATTATCACACAATTTATTCAGAAAGTATAAATAAGGACAAATAAAGGTGGAATACTATTCACCGCAACATGTAAGTGTAAAAAAAAACAAAAAACAACAACATTATGATTTGTGCATTTTCAGTATGTGCTTGTTCTATTTTTAAACAAAGAAAACAATCTGAAGTTGTCTTTATTTTTAAGTTATCGTGCCGTGATTTTACAAGTCCGGCCCACTTGGGAGTAGATTTTTCTCCATGTGGCCCCCGATCTAAAATGAGTTTGACACCCCTGCTCTAATGTCTTGTCTGAATAAGGCGATGAGATTACAATTGAAGTTTAACAATTTATTCTCCAAGTGGCGCTGGAGAGAAAACTGTGCCGTACAAAGTCTGGCGCATTCTCTATGGATGGTCTCTCTACACCAGTGTTTTTCAAGCTTTTTTGAGCCAAGGCACATTTTTCGAATTGAAAAAATCCGGAGGCACACCACCAGCAGAAATCATTAAAAAACTAAACTCAGTAGACAGTAAAAATCATTGTCGCAATTGTTGGATATGACTTTAAACCATAACCAACCATGCATCACTATAGCTCTTGTCTCAAAGTAGGTGTACTGTCACGACCTGTCACATCAAGCCGTGACTTATTTTGAGTTTTTTTGCTGTTTTCCTGTATGTAGTGTTTTAGTTCTTGTCTTGCGCTCCTATTTTGGTGGCTTTTTCCCTTTTTTTGGTATTTTCCTGTAGTAGTTTCATGTCTTCCTTTGAGCGATATTTCCCGCTTCTACTTTGTTTTAGCAATCAACAATATTTCAGTTGTTTTTATCCTTCTTTGTGGGGACATTGTTAATTGTCATGTCATGTTCGGATGTACATTGTGGACGCCATCTTTGCTCCACAGTAAGTCTTTGCTGTCGTCCAGCATTCTGTTTTTGTTTACTTTGTACCCAGTTCAGTTTTAGTTTCATTCTGCATAGCCTTCCCTAAGCTTCAATGCCTTTTCTTAGGGGCACTCACCTTTTGTTTGTTTTTGGTTAAAGCATTAGACACCATTTTACCTGCACACTGCCTCCCGCTGTTCCCGACATCTACAAAGCAATTAGCTACCAGCTGCCACCTACTGATATGGAAGAGTATAACATGGTTACTCTGCCGAGCTCTAGACAGCACCGACACTCAACAACAACACATTATTTGCAGACTATAATTACTTGTTTGCAAAAAATATTTTTAACCCAAATAGGTGAAATTAAATAATCTCCCACGACAAACCAGACTGTATCTCACGGCACACTAGTGTGCCCCGGCACAGTGGTTAAAAAACACTGCTCTTGTCATGGCCCGTCAGTCAAGCTGCTGCAGGCAGCTGCTTTCCATCTGCAATCAACACATGAGGGACGACTACTTAAACCACCGCTACCAGAGCTCCTGTGCCAGAACGTAGCAATCTGTACATCGTACCGTAAGCGCGTCTCCAGCTCCCTAGTTGTCTTTTGATCCTGATCTCTGTTTTCCCTGCATTAATTGTCGTGTCCTTCCTCGCCCCGCAGTTCCCTGTGTGCGTCCCCGAGTCAAGCTGTGCGTCTTGTGCTCCTGGATCTTCCCTGTCTCCCTCTTGCTTCCTGGTTCTCGACTCCTTGCTTGCCCCTGGACTACGACGACTCGCTCCTGCCTCTCGACCACTTGAGCAGTGTGCAATTGCACAGGTGAGCACCTTAGAGGGAACGTTGAACACAGCCCTCCACCTGGACGGAATTGAGACGTTTTCTGGGCTTCGCGGGATTCTACCGCCGCTTCATAAAGAATTTCAGTAAGGTGGCCACTCCTCTCCACACCCTCACTTCCACCCTCATCCCATTTCGATGGACCAAGGAGGCCAGTGTTGCCTTCCAGGGGCTGAAGAGGAGCTTCACCTCCGCACCTGTGCTCGTCCACCCCGATCCAGATTGTCCGTTTATCGTCGTGCACCCAGATCCAGATTGCCCGTTTATCGTCGAGGTGGATGCATCGGATTCGGGTATCGGGGCGGTACTCTACCAGTGTGCCCGAGATAATAATGTCTTGCATCCATGTGCATTTTTTTCCAGAGGAGGACGCAGGAAATCGGGAACTGCTGGCCGTACACAACGCCATAACTGAGTGGAGACACTGGCTGGAGGGGGTAAAGCATCCGTTCTTGGTTCTCACCGATCATCGCAACCTCATCCATATTCGCTCTGCCAAGAGACTTAATGCCCCTGGACAACCCTGCCTGCCTTGCCCTTGTCTGACAGCACAGCTCCTCTCAACACGCACCTCCAACATTTACGGTAAAACCCTCCAGGTAAATCAGTCTGACACCCATTTCCTTTTGGTTACATACACAATATATTTTATAATATATATAGATATATAATATATTATAATATATAATATAATATAACATCATATATTATATAATATAATATATTACATAAATTATATATATACAATTTTATATATACATATATATAGATATAGATTGATGGATAGATAGATATTTCCTTTAATAAATACGCCCCAGGCTAAACGCTCTCCCGCTTCTCCCCGGTACTATTACAGCTCTACACACATGATTTTGTCCCTCCCTGGCGGAATTGTTTGGCCGTTGTCCATCAAAGCATAAAAAGCTCATTCTTGGTACCTCTTCTCGCCATCGAAAGTCAAAAATAAGTCATGTGTGTGTATTCGCAAAGATAAAAACACAGGGTGTATCCCATGTGTTTTGTTCTTGAAAATAATTCAGTGAATATAAAGTGAGATTCCCAATGCATTCCACTCTGATTCAAGTTAGAAAATATTCTCCTAACAATAACAACCTGACTCTGAATCGACACCGAAGTGAAGAGCAGGGCGATTCAACAATTAACATATCATCCATCCATCCATTTTCTACCGTTTGTCCCTTTCGGGGTCGCGGGTTAACATATCATGTATAAGGAAAAACTAACTTTTGGATAAAAAAAAGTATGTATATATACTAAGGGTGTAACGATTTTGTGGATACTGCAGTATTTCGGTTTCAAAGTCTTCACAGTAATACCGTGACGCCTGACGGTATCAAACAAAAAATTGATGTGTAGTTTTTTCCGGTGCTTTAGCGTTGGCCGGGACTGAAAATAAACTACATCTCCCAGAATCCTATGCGCAGCGCGGACGCAAAGGTGGGGGCGTGGAACGCCGTAAGCAGGAAGGGAAGTGTGTTGGTAGTCGATGAGACAAATTGCTTTCTTTTGGACAATTCCTGAAAACTGTCATCAAAATGTATTTGTAACTATTTGAGTTATGTTGCTGACAAACAGACAAACAAACCCTGGTGAAAACACTACCTCTTTGGCAAAGGTATGAAAGTTGAAGTGCGCCACTTTCATTTTGATCTTTTCCAAGGCCAGCAGGTCACGGTGCAGTGCACGATGATAATCACCCCAAAAAATGTTCAACGCGGGAAATATGAGGAAACTGAAAAACTATTTGATGAATCCTCAATGCATTAATCTATTTTTCCACCGCTTGTTTGTTGTCACGGGGGCCTGGAGCCTGCCAAAGGCAGCTCACACCCTGGAAATGTCTTCTCATAAACTGTCATCCGGGAAAGATATTTTAAGTCAACGAAGTCAAACATCAGTTTGTGAGGTATTTACATTATTACATGTTCAATTGTTAGTTAACTTTTCTGAGAAACAACATATTTCAGACTGATGTAAACATGTCCACTGTGGAGTACACTGCGTGTCAGGAAAAAAAAGTTGATTGACACTAAAATGGACATTATTGTGTTACAATGAATGTTTACATTGTCACTTTAAAGACATGCAACTGAAAGTATATATATATATATATATATATAAAGTTTGGACACACCTTCTCCTCATTCAATGCTTTTTCTTTATTTTCATGACTATTTACATTGTAGATTGTCACAAAAAGCATAAAAAAATTAATGAACACATGTAAAGTTATGTACTTAACAAAAAAAGGTGAAATAACTGAAAACATGTTTTACATTCTAGTTTCTTTAAAATAGCCACCCTTTGCTTTAATTACTGCTTTGCACACTCTTGGCATTCTCTCAATGAGCTTCAAGCACACCTGTGAAGTGAAAACCATTTGAGGTGACTACCTCTTGAAGCTCATCGAGAGAATGCCAAGAGTGTGCGAAAAAGTAATCAGAGCAAAGGGTGGCTATTTTGAAGAAACTAGAATAAAAAACATGTTTTCAGTTGTTTCACATTTTTCTACAATGTAAATAGTCTTGAAAATAAGGAAAACGCATTGAATGAGAAGGTGTGTCCAAACATTTGGCCTGTGCTGTATATATCATATATATATATATATATATATGTATATATATATATATATATATATATATATATATATATATATATATATATATATATATATATATATATATATATATATATGTATGTGTGGGAAAAAAATCACAAGACTATTTCATCTCTACAGGCCTGTTTCATGAGGGGGGGTTCCCTCAATCATCAGGAGATTTTAATGGGAGCATTCACATACCATGGTTTGTATAGGGCACAGAGTGGGTGGGTACAGGCTGGCGTAGGGGCGTGGTGATTGGCTCATGTGTTACCTAGGAGGTGTTTCCGTCTGTGGCGGCATGCTGTTACAATTTCGCTGCGCTTGTTGAGGGATGACAGGTCTGGACGGTAAATAATAAACAGTTTCTCTTTCAAGCATAGGTTGCATCTTTTATTACCACTATTGTAAGGTGTGCTGGATGCAAGAATTTGCCATGTTATTGAATATTCAACATTATTGTCTTTGAGGTCCCAAATGTGTTTGCTGAGTTCTGTGGTATTCCGCAGGTTTTGGTTCCTGAAAGAAGCCTTGTGATTGTTCCATCTGGTTTTGAATTCTCCCTCGGTTAATCCTACATATGTGTCGGATGTGTTAATGTCCTTGCGTATTACCTTAGATTGGTAGACAACTGATGTTTGTAAGCACCCCCCGTTGAGAGGGCAATCAGGTTTCTTTCGACAGTTACAGCCTTTGTTGGTTTTGGAGTCGCTCTGTCCGGGGGCCGACGGCTCATTTGCAATTGTTTTGTTGTGGTTTGAGATGATTTGTCGTATATTGTTCATACAGCTGTAGCTCAATTTAATGTTGTTCTTGTTGAATACTTTCCTTAGGGTGTTGTCTTTGGGAAAGTGTTTGTCAATCAGATTGAGGAATTTGTGTCCAATGTTAGTTGAGACGTTTTTGCTGTATGGGGGGTTGTACCAGATGATGTCGTTTCGTTTTCTGTTCTTTTTTGGCTGGTTTCCTGGCGTGGGTTCATAGGTGAGGGTGAAATTGTATCCGCTTTCATCAAGGGCTTTTTGGTACGGGGGGGTTGCTTGGTCAAATTCAGCTTTGCTAGATGACAGCATCGATAGCCTTTTATTAATTCCGGTAGGTATTCTTTTCGTGGTGGTGGGTGGGTGGTTGCTGTCATGGTGCACGTATTGGAGTGTTGTGTTGGGTTTTGTGAATGGTTGGTAGCTGTTATTTCTCAGATTGAAAGTGACGTCAAGGAAGTTGACGGTTTGCTTGTTGGCTTCAATCGTGATCCGTAGGCCGTTCTCTTTGAAAATTTGGCATATGCACTTCTTGGTATTCTCGCTGCTCCTTGGCGAGGCGCGACACACTGCCAGTCCGTTATCACGGTAAATACCAAGGTTCAGATTGAGGCTAGCGAGCTGGGAGAGGAGGAAACATCCAACGAGTTCACACGTTTCTGCTCCGTCAAAACTTCCCATAGTGACGTCAAATGTTGCATTGTTCTTTTTTTGCCATGGTGTACTGTTGTGGATGAGAATGGAGTTTTTTGCGTGGATGATGATGTTTCGTTGGAAGTTTCCTCCTCTCCCAGCTCGCTAGCCTCAATCTGAACCTTGGTATTTACCGTGATGACGGACTGGCAGTGTGTCGCGCCTCGCCAAGGAGCAGCGAGAATACCAAGAAACGCATATGCCAAATTTTCAAAGAGAACGGCCTACGGATCACGATTGAAGCCAACAAGCAAACCGTCAACTTCCTTGACGTCACTTTCAACCTGAGAAATAACAGCTACCAACCATTCACAAAACCCAACACAACACTCCAATACGTGCACCATGACAGCAACCACCCACCCACCACCACGAAAAGAATACCTACCGGAATTAATAAAAGGCTATCGATGCTGTCATCTAGCAAAGCTGAATTTGACCAAGCAACCCCCCCGTACCAAAAAGCCCTTGATGAAAGCGCATACAATTTCACCCTCACCTATGAACCCACGCCAGGAAACCAGCCAAAAAAGAACAGAAAACGAAACGACATCATCTGGTACAACCCCCCATACAGCAAAAAACGTCTCAACTAACATTGGACACAAATTCCTCAATCTGATTGACAAACACTTTCCCAAAGACAACACCCTAAGGAAAGTATTCAACAAGAACAACATTAAATTGAGCTACAGCTGTATGAACAATATACGACAAATCATCTCAAACCACAACAAAACAATTGCAAATGAGCCGTCGGCCCCCGGACAGAGCGACTCCAAAACCAACAAAGGCTGTAACTGTCGAAAGAAACCTGATTGCCCTCTCAACGGGGGGTGCTTACAAACATCAGTTGTCTACCAATCTAAGGTAATACGCAAGGACATTAACACATCCGACACATATGTAGGATTAACCGAGGGAGAATTCAAAACCAGATGGAACAATCACAAGGCTTCTTTCAGGAACCAAAACCTGCGGAATACCACAGAACTCAGCAAACACATTTGGGACCTCAAAGACAATAATGTTGAATATTCAATAACATGGCAAATTCTTGCATCCAGCACACCTTACAATAGTGGTAATAAAAGATGCAACCTATGCTTGAAAGAGAAACTGTTTATTATTTACCGTCCAGACCTGTCATCCCTCAACAAGCGCAGCGAAATTGTAACAGCATGCCGCCACAGACGGAAACACCTCCTAGGTAACACATGAGCCAATCACCACGCCCCTACGCCAGCCTGTACCCACCCACTCTGTGCCCTATATAAACCATGGTATGTGAATGCTCCCATTAAAATCTCCTGATGATTGAGGGAACCCCCCCTCATGAAACAGGCCTGTAGAGATGAAATAGTCTTGTGATTTTTTCCCACACATACATATATTGCGCTCTACTACGGTATCGAGCACTATTTTTTGGATAACCTTATTAAGACATATATATATATATATATATATATATATATATATATATATATATATATATATATATATATATATATATATATATATATATATATTCGCTTAAAACAGTGGATGTTCCTGCACTATTCTTTGCATTTAAAAAATCGTATTTGTAGTCATAAATATGATTAGAACATTTCAATCAATCAATCAATCAATGTTTATTTATATAGCCCTAAATCACAAGTGTCTCAAAGGGCTGCACAAGCCACAACGACATCCTCGGTACAGAGCCCACAAGGAAAAACTCACCCCAGTGGGACGTCGATGTGAATGACTATGAGAAACCTTGGAGAGGACAGCATATGTGGGTAACCCCCACCCCTCTAGGGGAAACCGAAAGCAATGGATGTCGAGTGGGTCTGACATAATATTGTGAGAGTCCAGTCCACAGTGGATCCAACACATCAGCGAAAGTCCAGTCCACAGTGGATCCAACACAACAGTGAGAGTCCAGTCCATAGTGGGGCCAGCAGGAAGCCATCCCCAGCGAAGACAGCAGCGCAGAGATGTCCCCAACCGATGCACAGGCGAGCGGTCCACCCCGGGTCCCAACTCTGGACAGCCAGCACTTAATCCATGGCCACCGGACCTGTGTAACTCCCCCCTCCACAAGAGAGAGGGGGGAGCAGAAGAGAAAAGAAAAGAAACGGCAGATCAACTGGTCTAAAAAGGGGGTCTATTTAAAGGCTATAGTATACAAATTAGTTTTAAGATGGGACTTAAATGGTTCTACTGAGGTAGCATCTCTAACTGTTACCGGGAGGGCATTCCATAGTACTGGAGCCCGAATAGAAAACGCTCTATAGCCCGCAGACTTTTTTTGGGCTCTGGGAATCACTAATAAGCCGGAGTTCTTTGAACGCAGATTTCTTGCCGGGACATATGGTACAATACAATCGGCAAGATAGGCTGGAGCTAGACCGTGTAGTATTTTATACGTAAGTAGTAAAACCTTAAAGTCACATCTTAAGTGCACAGGAAGCCAGTGCAGGTGAGCCAGTATAGGCGTAATATGATCAAACTTTCTTGTTCTTGTCAAAAGTCTAGCAGCCGCATTTTGTACCAACTGTAATCTTTTAATGCTAGACATAGGGACACCCGAAAATAATACGTTAGAGTAATCGAGATGAGACGTAACGAACGCATGAATAATGATCTCAGCGTCGCGAGTGGACAAAATGGAACGGATTTTAGCGATAGAAAGAAGGCCGTTTTAGTAACACTCTTAATGTGTGACTCAAACGAGAGAGTTGGGTCAAAGATAATACCCAGTTTCTCTACCGATGAGCCTTGTGTAATTGTTTGGTTGTCAAATGTTAAGGTGGTATTATTAAATAAATGTCGGTGTCTAGCAGGACCGTTAATCAGCATTTCCGTTTTCTTAGCAGACATCCATTGTTTAATTTCATTAAGACACGCCTCCAGCTGACTACAATCCAGCGTGTTGGTCAGCTTTAGGGGCATGTAGAGTTGGGTGTCATCAGCATAACAGTGAAAGCTAACACCGTATTTGCGTATGATGCCGCCTAGCGGCAGCATGTAAATTCTGAAGAGTGGAGGGCCAAGAACCGAATCCTGGGGAACTCCTCACGTTACCTTAACATAGTCCGATGTCACATTGTTATGAGAGACGCACTGCATCCTCGCAGTAAGATAAGAGTTAAACCAAGACAAGGCTAAGTCTGACATACCAATACGTGTTTTGATACACTCTGATAAAATATTATGATCGACGGTATCGAAAGCAGCGCTAAGATCAAGAAGCAGCAACATAGATGACGCATCAGAATCCATCATTAGCAATAGATCATTAGTCATTTTTGCGAGGGCTGTCTCCGTAGAGTGATTTGCCCTGAAACCGGATTGAAAAGGTTCACAGAGATTGTTCGACACTAAGTGTTCATTTAGCTGCTGTGCATAAATTTTTTTGAGGATTTTCGAAATAAAGGGAAGGTGGGACACCGGTCGGTCGTTTACCATGAGGTCGGGATCGAGGTTAGGTCTTTTGAGCAGAGGATGAATAACCGCTTTTTTGAATGCTTGGGAAACAGTGCAAGAGGAAAGTGATAAGTTTATAATATTTAGCACTGATGGACCTAATAATACAAAAAGCTCCTTGATTAGTTTCCCAGGAAGTGGGTCAAGTAAACATGTTGTTTGTTTTATCCCACTTACACGCCGTAATAATTCCTCTAATGTTATTTCATCAAAAAGAGAGAGACTATTTTGGAGGGCAGTATCGTTGTATATACAGTTGTATCTGTGTTAATATAACCCAGTTGTAGCTGGGATGCGTTGTCTTTAATCTCCTTTCTAATGAGTTCAATTTTCGTATTAAAGAAATTCATAAAGTCATCTGCCGAATGGGTGGAGCCACTGGGAGGAGTCCCTTGTTGGGTTAGCGATGCTACTGTACTAAACAAAAATATAGGATCGTTTTTGTTGAGGCGGATGAGATTTGAGTAATATTTAGCTTTAGCTAAGGTAAGCATGCGTTTATAAGTTATTAAACTATCACTCCATGCTTGATGGAAAACTAAAGTTTAGTCGCGCGCCATTTGCGTTCCAGCTTTCCACATGATAATTTATAAGCTCTAGTTTCTTCTGTAAACCATGGGGTGCGCCTTTTAGGGGCCCTTTTTAGCTTTAGCGGTGCTATACTATCAATGGTTTCGCGCAGGGCGTCATCAAAGTTGTTAGTGAGGTTATCAATAGAGCCCACATAATTTGGGAGTGGTGCCATTACCGAAGGCAGTAGGTCAGCAAGAGTCATCGTTGTGGCAGCATTAATGTTGCAGCTGCTCTAGCAGTTATTATTATTATTAGCTTGTTGACAATGTGTCAGAACTTCGAATTTTATAAGGTAATGATCGGACATTACTTTAGTATACGGGAGTATCATAACTTTGGAAGTGGTGACACCCCTGACAAGCACTACATCTATTGTATTACCGTTGCGATGCGTGGGTTCATTTATTATTTGTGGAAGACCACAGCTATCAAATATAGTCCGGAGCGCCACGCACTGAGGGTCCGATGGGGTATTCATATGGATATTAAGGTCCCCCATTATGATTATATTGTCGGCGTGCGTCACTAGATCAGCAACAAACTCTCGAATAGGGCGCTGGGGGGCGGTAAATAACGGCCAGGTCAAGAGGCAGCGGTGTGACAGACCTCATAGTAAGCACCTCAAACGATTTATATTTATTATTTAGGTTAGGGGTATGGTTAAAGTTTTCATTGTATATTAGTGCGCCCCCACCCCCCCCCCCCCCACCCCCACCCCTTTTAAGGGGACGGGCAATATGTGCATTCGTATACTTAGGAGGAGATGCCTCATTTAGCGCAAAAAAATCGTCTGGTTTGAGCCAGGTTTCGCTAAGACCAATGACGTTAAGATTGTTGTCTTTAATGACCTCGTTAACTAATAACGTTTTGGGAGACAATGATCTTATGTTTAAAAAGCCCATATTATAGGTATTGGGCTGTTTTGACGTGTTTTTGTTGAAATTATCCGTAGTAGCAATATTAATAATGTTGCGTTTATTATGCGTAGTGCACTTTAAATAGTTTCGACCATATCTAAGAATTGATATGACGGGAATTTTCAGATTGTTTGCTTGGTGCTGCGATAAACTGAACGCATCATAATTTGCCACCTCAGTAGAATGCATGTCTACCTCTGACACAGTCACAACAGAAAAAACATTATGTGAGTTGTGTATTATTCTAAGAGAATTGCTATGTGTGCAGGGATTATCCAGCCTGGCGTTGGCTACTTCTATCTTAACTGAGTCGTCACCCGGACTAGCAGACACTGTAATTGCCTGTGACCGGGCTTGCTCTAGTGTAGTTAGTCAAGTTTGACTCAAACAGTAGTCTATGTTCCTAGACAGGATGATGGCGCCTTCCTGGTTAGGGTGAAGGCCGTCTCTCATCAACAAGCCTGGTTTGCCCCAGAAAGAGGGCCAATTATCAATAAACGTTAGTCCCTGTTGTCTACAGAAGCTAGCTAGCCACTTGTTAAGCGAGACTAATCTGCTATATCTCTCATCATTGCCTCTTGCAGGCAGGGGGCCAGAGACAATTACTCGATGCCTGGACATCTTTCGAGCAAGATCACAAGTCCTGGGTATGTTTCTCTTTGTAATCTCTGACTGTCTCATCCTAGTGTCATTGGAGCCAACGTGTACAACTATATTCACATAACTAGTGGTGTGATTAGCCTGTCGTACGTGTTTACTAGGCCTGTTGCGAGTTAGCTCCCTAAGATTAGCTTCAATGTCAGGTGCTCTGGCCCCGGGAATACACTTAATTGTGGCTGGTTTGCTAAGCTTTATGTTTCGGGTGATGGAGTCCCCTATGACTAAGGTGGGGTGCCCGGTAGACTGGGGTGTAGGACTGGCTAAATGGCTAAATCTATTATGCGTCCAAACCGGTACACCGTAGCTTATAGGCCGCTTAGGGCTGCTATAAACTGGGCTAGTTAGCTCGCTACAGCTAACGCTAACAGATGTGTCCGCAACATCTAAAGTTACTAGATTACTCTGCTCTAACTGGCGGACACGGCCCTCTAGCAGAGCCAGCCTATCCATGAGAAAGGTGCACAAAGCGCAGGAAGCCATACTCACGGTATTTTCTGTCACTTGAGTAGATTCTTTCCGACCGACTCCGCTTTTCTCCGCGCTAGCTTTGTTAGCTTAGCAGCTAGCTAGCTGAGGGAGGGGTGGTGAGACAGAGATTGGGTGATTTGCAAGTTAAATAGGACTACTAAATATGTTTGGGAAGTAATAAAAAAGGCTGCAAAACAATTAAAAGCACACAGATAGAACAATACTTAGCTTTTTCGCAACAGCGAGCAGTCAGCGAGCAGCGAGCAGTCACTCAATGGATGGACGGATATGATCAAGCAATGTAATTTTGTATTACATTCTTCCCTTAAATGATCATGCTTACAGTGATTGTTTTATATGTATTTTTTATGTATGTCGCTTTGGATAAAAGCATCTGCCAAATACTTAAACATAAACATAAATAAACACCTGAAAGTCTTTATATCAACTAACACCACCAATCTGTTTCACTGGATTCAGAATAAAACCAAATTCTGTCTTAACCAACAATGTTAGTATTTGAATATTAGGAATTGTAACTCATTCCTGGTTACAATTATACTGTTAAGAAAGTATTGTCTTACACTTTGACTAAAATGAGAATGCATCATAATCAGTGGCGGACAGTGTTGGGACTGTTACTGTAAAGCCGTTAGTTTCGGCGGTAACTAGTAATCTAATGCGTTATTTTTTTTTATTCAGTAATTTAGTTACCGTTACTACATGATGCGTTACTGCGTTATTTTACGTTACTTTTGATGCTAGAAACAGAAGCGCTGCGGTGTCGTTCTTCTGAATCTTCCTCTGTCACAAGCCGGAGAGAAGAAAAGAGGCGCGGTCTATGTGTGTGTGGGTGTGGGTGTGGGGAAAAAAAGTTGTTGGCACGTTCAGTCCACACACAGCGTGGTCATGGCGAGCGGAGTAACGGAGGAGCTTGAATGCCCCCGCCATTGAATCGGTGTGTTTATAAGTGCAGACTCGGTTGTGCAAAACGAGGGTTTTAAACACATGCTGAACGTGCTTGAACCACGTTACGACATCCCGTCGCGCACCCACTTCAGCAATAAGATTGTGCCAGATCTTTATGAGCAGGAGAAGAAAAAAGTTGTGGATGAACTATCCCGAGCATCATCTGTTGCGCTCATGACAGACGGGTGGACGTCCAGCGGAACTATAAGCGCTCACTTCATCACAGCAGACTGGGAGATGAGAAGACACGCCCCCTCTACGAGAGTCACCTTGCGCAGGTACTGACATAAGCAGTGGAGGACTGGAAGATAAAGATATCCCAGTCACACATGATAATGCCAAAAATCTAATAATTACAGAGAATGAGGCAGGACTGGGACCACAGATAGGTGCTTTGCACATGTAGTGAATTTGGCATCACAGAAGGGAATCTCAGTCAATGGAATGGAGCGCCTCTTTGGGAGGATCAGGAAGGTTTCTTACTTCCACCCAAGCACAACAGCTGCTCATGTGCTTAAGACAAAGCAAGAAATGCTAAAGCTGCCTGCTCATACATGATGTCCCAACGAGGTGGAACTCCACTTATGATATGTTGGAGCAGCAGGCAGCTATATAGTCTGCGTTGACCCACAACACCCTGAAGACAAATGTCACCCTGTCTGATGATGATGTGAGAGTGGCAGGTGAGGTCCTCCAGGTGCTTAAACCCCTCAAAAGTGTTCCATCTCTACTGAGCACTGAAACTTCACCATCTGTGTCAATGATCCTGCCACTGAAAACAAGTATTCTACAATCCATGGCTCCAAGTGTGGAAGACAGCAGCATCACTCCAGATGTCAGGCTTTATGTTTCAAGGAAGATGATGTGCCTTCTTATGTTGCACTTTAACTTGTTTTTTATTCATGGTCATTGGTCCGAGTTTAAAGAAAGGAGGAATGCCTTTTTATGTTGCACTGTTTTTCATTAATTATGTTAAAAGGAAAATAAAAATGTATGTCAAGTTGATCAACAGATTGTATTATTCTCTAGTGCAATAACAGTACTGAAATGAAGGCAAAAAGGGCATTAATGGGAGCTTTAAAAAAAAAAGAAGAAAAAAAGAAGTAACTAAATAGTTACTTTTCACAGTAACGCATTACTTTTTGGTGTAAGTAACTGAGTTAGTAACTGAGTTACTTTTGAAATAAAGTAACTAGTAACTGTAACTAGTTACTGGTTTTCAGTAACTAACCCAACACTGGTGGCGGATGACGAATTTTGTTTTAGGTGGGGCTGAAAGTTTGTAAACCAAACCCCTGTAGGGGCGTCATCCTCCCCCAGAAGATTTCTTTGTGATTTTCACATACAAATATTGAAGATCTTTGCTCTTTCTCAACTCTGTGGTAATATTATTTTCACAAAATACAACCAATAGTACGTTAATGTTAAATCTTACTTGTGAAAAGTAATCCCCCGATTCCTATTTTCAACAGTCCGCTCATTTGAGAAGGAAAACGCTGAACACCATCTTTGTTTTCTACCTGTCAACTGTCAGTTTAGGCTGCTCGTTGGCTCCTCATCACCACTTCAAGATGGCGGCCGAATTTCTCGCGTCACAGCAGCCAATGCTGCGTCTACTTATAAGATGTCTATGGTTATAACGTCATTGCAAACACAGCAATCTGTTGCGTCCACTGCAGTCCGCTACCTTATTCATACTTTTTGTCAAGTGATTTTTTTAAGCAGGGTTGCATGAGGTACCTATACATAACGTTACGTTAGTCAATGTATCACACACAGTAATGTAACGTTAGACGGCGGTCAGCAGCACCGAGTATTTTAGCCACCTACAAAAAGACAAACATAGTCAAATAAAGGTCAGTTAAAATGTATACTATATTGAGAATATGTGTACATATTGAATAGGGCCCTGACATCTAAAAAGTACAACTCTGTTCATTGTTATGTTCATGTATTTGTTATTTTTTTCATGTGTACGCACACATCAACACACATACAGTATGAGATGAGAGCAATGAGATAAGGTAAGAACAGGATAGAAACTGCTGTGGAACTAGTTACAATGCAATATGCCATGGAAATACAATCTTAACACTTTTGTGCAAATAAGTACAGTTGCTCTTGTTTTTTCAAATGTGTTTATTCTGTAAAGGAATGAGTTAAATGTTTAAAATGACTGGTTAATAGTGCTATTATGAAGTGCAATGTCAGCGCTATTTTTTTTCCTGCAATTTCAAATGCACTTGTTTTAATAAAAAAAATACAGCGTTTTAAAGGCATACACAATCTGTGTAAATATATTAGTTTGTGGTTAAAAGGACTTGAAAGGACTCGAAACTCAAAATGCAGGACTTGGGACTTGACTTGAGACTTTCCAGTCTTGACTTTGGACTTGACTCGGGACTTGCCTGTCTTGACTCGGGACTTGACTCGGGACTTGAAGGCAAAGACTTGAGACTTACATATGACTTGCAAAACAATGACTTGATCCCACCTCTGCATTTAAGTCATGTTAAAACTAATTTATATACGTACTTAGCTTTTGAATAGATCCTGTTTAGACCAGTTGCCCTTCTGCTCTGTCCCGCCTTTCCTGCATTGAGAGGATACCAGGTGGTTACGGATCATTTCCAGAGAGGTATCAGTCTGAAAGTGGCGCTAGCTGTTCCAAATCGTGACCCGGGTTGGACCACTCTTCTATGCACAGCTGGTGACGTCTCTGCGTTAGTGAGTTCTCTACTTGGAAGAAGATCCCCGACGACTCTCTGTCAGCTTACCGATGGACCGCACTCCCACATGATCTAATAATGTAACAATCCAATAATTGTACTCACTCGTCATCCCCACATCTGCCATCCTTTTTTAAGGTTTCTTCTTTTTGCCAGTTCAGGGTTTTTAAGTTTTTGCTTGTACCAGACTTAGGGATGTTGTTGTGGTTTGTGAAGCCCTTTGAAGCACTTGTTTAAGGGCTATGTAAACAAATTGTGATTGATTGATTAAAGTATATAATCGCTAACCTTTTGAATGTTTTTTCAAAGCTTTCTAGCAGTTTCTGCATAACCCTGCCAACTACACGGCTATTGACTTATCTTTGGTAATAATCTTGTGCAATAAACCCTGCACTTTCTCCTACAAATGAAGACAGCAGTTCTCCCACTGCTCACCTTTTTGTGCAGCCTTGGCGGTTATTTCTCAACTGAATTATGTAGCAATTGGCTGCAGCTTTGATGTGATAAATCTACGGGCCGAGCACAAGTGCACACACACACTTGAGGGTCTGCAAGCAAGCCGTCACCACCGGCGTACAGTGTGTGTATGTGGGTGTGTGTCTCCCTCTTATCTCCTACTAAAAACAGACACCAGACCAACCATAGCTGATGGGCTTTTCTGCATTTTTCTTGATTGTGGGGGTCGATGATACCAATGTAGCTGGAAATATGATGACTCCACAGGAGTGGAGGAAGATGCTGACTGAGAGCAACGTCAGGGAACGAACAGAACTCATGGAGGTGTCTGTTTTGTTACAATGACACAATTCATCATGTGAAATATAGATAACATGTTGTACAATATGGTATTTGTTAAAGTTACGTTTTGGAATAGAAGTGAATGTGTTCTTGTTTTTTTCAGTAACCCTTTCCGAAAGGCTGACATGAAAACTGAAGCATTTTTTCCTTACAGAAACAACGCAAATCTAAATAATTTTAGTCCCAATACCCCAAAATACATACAAAAAGCATAGATTTCCGCTAGGTCCTACTTTCCAATATTAAAAGAAAAATCCTGTATCCGAACGTTGATCAGTATCAGACCTAAAATATAATAATTTCTTCCTTATTCCATTTTAGACATTTCCTGAAAGTTTGATAAAAATCCATCCATCCATCCATCCATTTTCTACCGCTTATTCCCTTCAGGGTCGCGGGGGGCGCTGGTGCCTAGCTCAGCTACAATTGGGCGGAAGGCGGTGTACACCCTGGACAAGTCGCCACCTCATCGCAGAGCCAACACAGATAGACAGACAACATTCACACTCACATTCACACACTAGGGCCAATTTAGTGTTGCCAATCAACCTATCCCCAGGTGCATCTTTGGAGGTGGGAGGAAGCCGGAGTACCCGGAGGGAACCCACGCAGTCACGGGGAGAACATTCAAACTCCACACAGAAAGGTCCCGAGCGCAGGATCGAACCCAGGACTACGCAGGACCTTCGTATTGTGAGGCGCATGCACTAACCCCTGTGTCACCGTGCTGCTTTGATAAAAATCTGTCAGTAAATTTGTGTGTTATCTATAGCGGCAGGTAAGAAGTGGAGTGAACACTCTTGTCAGTCTTTCAATGTCTTTGTCTCTGCGGGTCCTCTATTAGACACACACACATACAGGTACACAGAAGTAGAGTTTGGGATCTCAAATGTAAAGTAATACAAATGACAATTATAGTTTTGCAGAAAACTATGCGAAGTAGACGACGTCCTACTCGGTGGACATTTGTATATTGCAAATTTTCTAGGGGTTTAATATCAGTAGTGATATTAAATATCGGTCTGATATCAGCAAAAATAAACTCATATCAGATAATTATAACGTTTATGTAAAATGTGTGTCATAATGTCCGATACAAGCAGTCTTGCAGCACGTTTACTTGTGCAAAGCTGGCCAGTCAGTTAACATCTACATGTCCTCCAATAAGCACACAAGATTAGTCTTTTCTTGTATTTTAGTCAAGTCATTTACAAAAGGTAAACATGGAATGCTATAGGCCAGTGGTGCCTAAACACTGGTTTGGGGACCAGTACCGGTCTGTGACGCATTTGCTACCAGGCCACACAAACGCATTTTCTCCGACTTAACTTTTGACTGTCCCACCAGACACAACAATAAGCTTGTTTATAGATGTATGATAGAACTTCTGAGATAATTATAGTAACAATATATTTCCATGTGTCATATCTTTGTTAATGCACATTAATGACCATGTACAATGTAAATGTGTACATTTTTAGCCAAAGGCTAATTTCCATTTGCAGTCCCCAGCCGGTTGATTGAATATACCAGGGGTGCCCACAATTTTTCAGCAGGCGAGCTACATTTCAAATGATCAAGTCGAGGTGATCTACCTCAACTTCATATATAAATATATATATATATATATATATATATATATATATATATATATATATATATATATATATATATATATATATATATATATATATATATATACTGTATATATATATAGTATATATCACAAATAGCCAGTGTTCTAAAAAAATTTTTTTTTTAAGTAATTGATTATAGTTACTCGTTACTTTACCAAAGAATTAATTAAATTACTAATGGAATTACTCTTAAATAAAGGTATTTAATTACTAGGGAAAGTAATTAATACGTTACTTAAAAAAAAACCTTGAAATATTTGACAATTGCAGTTGAAAGACGTTTTCATATAGAGGGAACAGGCGGGGCTTGTTGCCAAGTGACGTGTGACGTCATCGAGGGTTTCAAAGAAGCTGTGTTTGTTAGCTTTAACCGTTAGCTCGTGTCGGCTCTGACGGTAACTCTTTACAATCTTTTCACCGGATTGTGTTACCTCTGGTTGATAAAAATAATTGAATGTTTCGTCAAATCTTCTTGTCAACAAACGGTGTACTGTATTGATGGCAAGTTTGTTTATTATTTCCATCGTGTACGTGTGCGTATGTTGTTGTCTGCTGTGTCACAGTGTGATGGTGCCTCTTCATATTTGATACCAAGTTCATTTTAATGTGGTGCTGCTTATTGCTTTTAAGGTAAAAGGATATTTTAACTTGCTGAACTTATGACGCTGTCCTGTTGTTTACATAAAACCACATCAAAAGTAGTGTACCCCGTTACATCAAGCTATCGCTAACGGCGTTGTTACGGACCTAAAAGTAATTAATTAGATTACTTTTTACTAGTAAAATTAATGTTGTTACTAACGCCGTTATTAAATAACACAGTTATTACGATCACTGCAAATAGCACAGTCAAACTAAATAGGCAGGAGTGCGACACACCCACACACAACAGCTCCATCATCAAACACTTTCTCCTTCTCGTCGTCTTCTTCACTCCCACCAAGACTACCACTGCCCTCTGTAGCCCACTTCGAGTAATTACAGTTCACTACACAAAATATTCCCATCGCTACTGTATATTATTTTATAACCTGTTTTGATTGATAATCCGCAATTACAGAATTTTAACAGGCTGAATATTACATTTTATTTGTAACTAGAGAAGGTTAAACAATTGTCATGCAGCAAAACAAATATAACTAACTTTTACAACATGTAATGTAGAGAATATCAGAAGTATTCATTCAGGTAGAAATATCACGTCCTACATTACCAAACATCTTTGACAATCAATCAATGTTTATTTATATAGCCCTAAATCACAAAAGTCTCAAAGGGCTGTACAAGCCACAACGACATCCTCGGTACAGAGCCCACATAAGGGACGTCGATGTGAATGACTATGAGAAACCGCATATGTGGGTAACCCCCCCTCTTTAGGGGAGACCGAAAGCAATGGATGTCGAGTGACATAATATTGTGAAAGAACAGTCCTTAGTGGATCTAACATAGTAGTGAGAGTCCAGTCCAAAGTGGGGCCAGCAGGAGACCATCCCGAGCGGAGACGGGTCAGCAGCGCAGAGATGTCCCCAACCGATGCACAGGCGAGCGGTCCACCCCGGGTCCCAACTCTGGACAGCCAGCACTTCATGCATGGTCACCGGAACCGGAATAACCCGTCGAGGAGGCAGAGGAAAAAAGAAAAGAAACAGCAGATCAACTGATCTAAAAAGGGGGGTCTATTTAAACGCTAGAGTATACAAATGAGTTTTAAGATGGGACTTAAATGCTTCTACTGAGGTAGCATCTCTAACTGTTACCGGGAGGGCATTCCAGAGTACTGGAGCCCGAATGGAAAACGCTCTATAGCCCGCAGACTTTTTATGGGCTCTGGGAATCACTAATAAGCCGGAGTTCTTTGAACGCAGGTTTCTTGCCGGGACATATGGTACAATACAATCGAAGCATGATCGTAACAATTCACATTGTGTATCATTAATGCGTGAAACTGTTATCTACACATGGAAGTGTAGCTCCTTCTCTGAATGCAAGTGCTCCTACAGCAGGAATACAGTATTCCTAAAAAATAAAAAATCTGGCAAGACACCTACTGCAGGTAATTTTTAGAATTGTCTTAAAAGGTATGATTATGTCCTTTTTGTGTTGAGCTGTTTAAAAAAGTATAATGTGTGGGGGAAAAAAACATTTCATTAGAGCAAACTACTGCGATGAGGTGGCGACATGTCCAGGGTGTACGCCGCCTTCCGCCCGATTGTAGCTGAGATAGGCTCCAGCGCCCCCCGCGACCTCGAAGGGAATAAGCGGTAGAAAATGGATGGGATGGATGGATAGAGCAAACTAATTGTCCAAACTTGAAACAATTCACACAAGTGTTTTTAAAATACGCATATATATAAATGTACCAACAAATCCACATCCAACACACTTTCCAACATTCACCTATATGCACACACATTTATAAAACACAACCCACCCCAATGTCCGGACAAATATAAACAATTATACACGCGTGCTTTTTGTGGAACGGCCGTCTTATAACACGAACGCAGGTCACTTACTCATAAACGGCGATTAACCCGTCCAGCCCAGCATACCCTACATTGCCACCCTGACCAACACGGAAAACCGGCCGAAAGGCGCCGTAGAATCACTGGTAATCACCCAACAATTCTACAGACATCATGTTTGGTCAGTTCCATACAGTTTCACCAAGTTTCACCAAAGCTCTACCGTTTGGAGCCCGATATCTATCTGTCTAAACTGCAGCACACTAATCAGAATGTCGTGACAGCTCAGTCAATCTCCTTTACCAGAGTCCCTGAAAGTCACTGAAAATGAGGCCTTTACCGCTGCAGCTTCCACATAAACAGATGTGTCGCACTTTCGCAGACTTTCAACAATTTTTATAGTCAAATGTACCACCCGGCTAGTGAAATTGCCTTTACTTTAGCTGTAACCAAACCGCCAACCGAGCGTACTTAGGTTAAAAAAATGTATTTGCCTCAAATAGTCCGTGCAACACACTCCTAAACCACCACAATTCTATTAAAAGTTCCCCTTATTGTTAAACAAGAAATCACAAGTTTTCAAACAAACACACAGACAATATAATCACATATAAAACAACCCAATCCAACCATAATATACCCCATTCCAGGTTGTTTTTGGAGAACCTGGCTAGACCTATCTTTTATCAAAAACAGGTTCAGCATTTAGTCTTACCAGTCCCGATCATCTCCAGACAGACAAATTTTACACATTAAGCAAAATTGCTTACCTTTGCGCGTGCAAACCTCTGTCTGCCTGAGAGATACCGGGAGTACTGATATCGACCTGCAGCGTTCTAGACCATCCTGTTTGTGACGCCGACTGTATGAGGTGGATGGTCCTAATCTTAAACAGCAACAAAAGTGAATTTAGTACAAAAGTTTTATTTACCCATAATCAAAAAGTACAAAGTTGGATTGAATTGCCCATGCAAACAGACAACGTCCTCCGGAGGAGTTAGATGAATCCATAATAATGCGAATCACCCATAGGCTTGGTCTACTGGCAATTTATCTGTTTTCCTCATGTGTCAAGGTCCCGTTGTTTTGGAAATGTTTATTCTGCAACTCCATGAATCCTTTAGCCATAACAAACAATCAAAACATTTTGTAGAATGGTCAGACCGACCACTCGTTCAACTATAACCCACATATGGTCCTTCAATGGTTCAGAATAGAAAAAAAAGAAACAAGCAGACATTCTTAAGGCTTTTCGACAGACTTTCTTTTCGGACTTCAACAGACACAAAATATGGTTTAAAAGGTCAGAAATTCCACTACAGTGGTCTTACACAAATAATAAATTAACCCACGCATCGTAACGGTAATACGATAGATCCAGTCCTTTTCCTGGCTGTCAAAGTTATGATACACCCGTACATTAAAGTAATGTCCGATCACTACCTTACAAAATTTGAAATTTTGACTCATTGTCAACAAGCTACTAATAACCACTGCTTTAGCAGCCGCAACATTAATGCTGTCACAACTATGACTCTTGCTGGCCGACTGCCTTTGGTAATGGCGCCATTCCCAAATTATGTGGGCTCTATCAATAACCTCACTAGATAGAAGAGCACCGCTAAAGTTACAAATCCCGTTTCCATATGAGTTGGGAAATTGTGTTAGATGTAAATATAAACGGAATACAATGATTTGCAAATCCTTTTCAACCCATATTCAATTGAATGCACTACAAAGACAAGATATTTGATGTTCAAACTCATAAACTTTTTTTTTTTTTGCAAATAATAATTAACTTAGAATTTCATGGCTGCAACACGTGCCAAAGTAGTTGGGAAAGGGCATGTTCACCACTGTGTTACATGGCCTTTTCGTTTAACAACACTCGGTAAACATTTGGGAACTGAGGAGACACATTTTTTAAGCTCCTCAGGTGGAATTCTTTCCCATTCTTGCTTGATGTACAGCTTAAGTTGTGGTATTTTAGGCTTCATAATGCACCACACATTTTCAATGGGAGACAGGTCTGGACTACAGGCAGGCCAGTCTAATACCCGCACTCTTTTACTATGAAGCCACATTGATGTAACACGTGGCTTGGCATTGTCTTGCTGAAATAAGCAGGGGCGTCCATGGTAACGTTGCTTGGATGGCAACATATGTTGCTCCAAAACCTGTATGTACCTTTCAGCATTAATGGCACCTTCACAGATGTGTAAGTTACCCATGTCTTGGGCACTAATACACCCCCATACCCTCACAGATGCTGGCTTTTCAACTTTGCGCCTATAACAATCCGGATGGTTCTTTTCCTCTTTGGTCCGGAGGACACGACGTCCACAGTTTCCAAAAACAATTTGAAATGTGGACTCGTCAGACCACAGAATACTTTTCCACTTTGTATCAGTCCATCTTAGATGAGCTCAGGCCCAACGAAGCCGACAACGTTTCTGGGTGTTGTTGATAAACGGTTTTCGCCTTGCATAGGAGAGTTTTAACTTTCACTTACAGATGTAGCGACCAACTGTAGTTACTGACAGTGGGTTTCTGAAGTGTTCCTGAGCCCATGTGGTGATATCCACACTGATGTCGCTTGTTGATGCAGTACAGCCTGAGGGATCGAAGGTCACGGGCTTAGCTGCTTACGTGCAGTGATTTCTCCAGATTCTCTGAACCCTTTGATGATATTACGGACCGTAGATGGTGAAATCCCTAAATTCCTTGCAATAACTCGTTGAGAAAGGTTGTTCTTAAACTGTTCAACAATTTGCTCACGCATTTGTTGATAAAGTGGTGACCCTCGCTGTATCCTTGTTTGTGAATGACTGAGCATTTCATGGAATCTACTTTTATACCCAATCATGGCACCCACCTGTTCCCAATTAGCCTGTTCACCTGTGGTATGTTCCAAATAAGTGTTTAATGAGCATTCCTCAACTTTATCAGTATTTATTGCCACCTTTCCCAACTTCTTTGTCACGTGTTGCTGGCATCAAATTCTAAAGTTAATGATTATTTGCAAAAAAAAAAAAAGTTTATCAGTTTGAACATCAAATATGTTGTCTTTGTAGCATATTCAACTGAATATGAGTTGAAAATGTTTCGCAAATCATTGTATTCCGTTTATATTTACATCTAACACAATTTCCCAACTCATATGGAAACGGGGTTTGTAAAAAAAGGCCCCTAAAAGGCGTACCCCCTGGTTTACAGAAGAAACTAGAGCTCTTAATCTATCCTGTAGAAAGCTGGAACGCAAATGGCGTGCGACTTAACTTGAGGTTTTCCATCAAGCATGGAGTGATAGTTTAATAACTTATAAATGCATGCTTACCTTAGCTAAAGCTAACTACTAGTACAATCTCATCCGCCTCAATAAAAAATTATCCTAAATATATGTGCAGTACAGTAGCATCGCTAACCTAACTCCCAGTAGCTCCACCCACTCGGCAGATGATTTTATGAATTTCTTTAATAAGAAAATGTAACTAATTAAAAAGGAGATTAAAGACAACACATCCCAGCTACAACTGGGTTCTATTATCACAGATAGTAATGTATATACAACGCATATTGCCCTCCAAAATAGTCTCTCTCTTTTTGATGAAATAACATTAGAGGAACTCCTGCGACAGGATGGGAAATGGGACAAAACAAACAGCTTGTTTACTTGACCCACTTCCTGGGGAGCTGTTTGTAATATTAGGACAATCAGTGTTAAATATTATAAACGTATCACTTTCCTCTGGCGCTGTTCCCCTAGCATTCAAAAAAGCGGTTATTCATCCTCTGGTCAAAAGACCTAACCTCGATCCTGACCTCATGGTAAACTAACGGCCGGTGTCCCACCTTCCCTTTATCTTAAAAAAATCCTCGAAGAAATTGTTGCACAGCCGCTAAATGAACACTTAGCGTCTAACAATCTCTGTGAACTGTTTCAGTCTGGTTTCAGCCCAAATCACTCTACGGAGACAGCCCTCGCAAAAATGACTAAAGATCTATTGCTAACTATAGATACTGATGCGTGATCCGTGTTGCTGCTACTTGATCTTAGCGCTGCTTTCGATACCGTCGATCATAACATTTTATTAGAACGTATCAAAAAACGTGTTGGTATGTCAGACTTAGCCTTGTCTTGGTTTAACTCTTATCTTACTGACAGGATGCAGTGCGTCTCCCATAACAATGTGACCTCGGAGTATGTTAAGGTAGCGTGCGTAGTTCCACAGGGTTCGGTTCTTGGCCCTGCACTCTTCAGCATCTACATGCTGCCGCTAGGTGACATCATACGCAAATACGACATTATCTTTCACTGTTATGCTGATGACACCCAACTCTCCATGCCCCTAAGGCTGACCAATACGCCAGATTGTAGTCAGCTGGAGGCGTGTCTAAAGGAAATTAAACAATGGATGTCCACTAACTTTTTGCAAGTCAACGCTAAGATGCTGATTATCGGTCCTGCTAGACCCCGGCACCTATTTAATAAAACCACCTCAACATTTGACAACCAAACAATTACACAAAGCGACTCGGTAAAGAATCTCTTTATTATTTTCTTCCCAACTCTCTCATTTAAGTCACACATTAACAGTGTTACTAAAACAGCCTTCTTTCATCTCTGTAATATCGCTAACATTTGTTCCATTTTGTCCACCACTGACGCTGAGATCATTATTCATTATTCACCACATCTGGGTCCCCTCCGAGGTTTCTAATTGTGCTCATTGGGTTGAGATTTTTCTTGCCCTGATGTGGGATCTGAGCCGAGGATGTCGTTGTGGCTTGTGCAGCCCTTTGAGAATAGGGGCTGTATAAATAAACTTTGATTGATTGATTGACATTTGTCATCATAATTATAGTTGCATATTACTTTTGTACTTACAAATACAAAGTCTCTATGTCAGAAACTAATTAGAAAGTATGCAGTGACAAACTGTCTGCATCATTTAACTGAATGCATCATGAGTTTAACCTAATGAATTATTGTGACCACTAGGTGTCGCAAAAAACAAGTTAACACTCCACTTCCCCAAAAGCATAAATCTGTCTTATGGTTAGTGTTTTTCATACCTACCATTGTTGTCTGACTAATTTAAGTTGATCAAACCTTTTCTAATATTCCACACAACAAAATTATCAAAACATGTATGATTCCTGCTGATGTCGTCATGCTCTAGTCAGTAAATGGCTTCAAGTCAAGGCTCCAATATCGGTATAGTATTCGAGGTGATAAAGTTGTATCGTGACATCCCCTAATATTTTCTTCTGAAATGTGTAATTATGACAAAATAAATGGACCAAAAGCACTGCAGACTATGCTGTTTCTCAGCAGTACAAACAACAAATGGATACATTGTCATGTCTTTTGGATCATGTTTTGTTTTGTTTAGTTATTGGACTCTTTAGTTTCTGTTTACGCTCCATTGTTTTTGTTTCCATGACTACCCTTTAGTTTTCACCTGTCCTCATGTCACGCACCTGTCTCTCCCTTTGCACTCGCACACCTGTCACTAATCATGTCACTGCTATTTAAGCCTGTCTTTTTCTGTTGATCGTCCTGGTGACATTATCCTTACTCACTCTGCTTCATGTCATGTTTACGGTTTCATGCTTAGTTCACGCTGCTTGTTTCATAGTCCATGCTGCCCTGTTCCCGTCATCGCAAGTAAGTTTTGTTTATTAATGCCACAGTTAGTGTCTTTTGTTTTTTGTCCATAGTTCTGCCTTTGTGCTAGTTTTTGTTTTTATAGCCAAGTTTTGTACTTCCGCCCTTGTGCGCGCCTTTTGTTTATTCCTTTTATTAGTGTTAAAATAAAGATGTCATTACCTTCACGCCATGTCCGGTCCAAGTTCACTTGCATCTCGGGAAAACAACCACACCATAGTCCACGTTTTGACATAAATGAACATTTTACATCACTTTTATCTTACTTTAGAACCCATTTTGGCAGAGAGCCAATTTCCTTTTTTTTTTGCTTTTATTTTTTATTTTTTCAAATTCAAAAGTGTTTCTCACCTTCTTTACCGAAGTGCTGGCACTTGCAACTTCCTATGGCCCCCATGATGGATTATTTTGCAGGCGTAAGAAAACCACAGTGACTGAGTCATGGGATTCTTTGTTATTGTACTCAATTTTATAGAATGATAAGCAGGCAAACGAACGAATGTGTTATGTGAACATTTTGGCCTTACGATAACCAAGATACAAAAATAAGTTGGAGATTCTGAACAAAAGTGACATTCTTATTTTCTATTAAATCAACTGAAAGATTGCACAAGACAAAATCAGTTTCCACCTTCTTTTAACCCTTTAACCACGTTCTGTGTTTGCGGATCAATAGTGTTGGAGGTTTCTTTGGTATAGATGACGTAGCTTCACAAGACTTGGAATTGAATTACGGTGGTAGGGGACGGAGGCAGAGATGATGAAGAGTATCAATCATTCTGTCTCATGTGTGAAGTTATTTGAGGGGGTCGACAGAAATTTGCAATAATGAAAGTTTACTTGCACACCACGGAGCGGGGTTGTGGACAAATTGACTTCCCAATCGGGGATCACATGAAGTCCAACCAAGCCTTTTCCCCAACAAACACATTTCGCACACTTTTGATCTTTATCAACCAGACGCTTTATTTTCCGTCTTCACAATCCAAACAAAAGAGCCTTTTACCCCCTCACATAATTCCACTTCCCTTTTTGTTCAGCACCAGAGGGATCAGCCGACCCCCTTGGAAGAGATCTGATAACATTAGTGTGGACCTGCCCTCTCCTCTGTCTCTGTATTAGTGCGCGTGGTCGCGATGGAGAATTGTTAAAGTGAGATTGATTGAACCCAGCTGGTGTGGAACTCTGGTGTGTCAGAATCATTCATGCCGGGGTTGCCTCATAAGCTGTCAATCAGATGGATGGATCGAGGCGGTGGCGTGGCGCTGGGTGGGACTGAACACACTGAAGGAGTCACCTAGGAGGCAAGGACGGTGAAGCAAAAGCTACACTACGTCCTTGAGCCTGAAGCAACATGGATTTTGGAATAAATAATTTATTCTAAGGAGACATGCAGATGGCAAAAAAGCAGATTTATATGTATGGAGAGTGCAGGAGTGAGTGATGTCTTATTGAGAGACATAACCAAGGTGTCGGTGTCCTTTAAAAGGCACATGACAGTTAAATTGGAAATATGAAACAAATATATTTTAAGAGTCAACTCACCCGCCAAAAATCCATGTCACAGGAGGTCAATTCAAACTTCTTGCCCATCTTGAAGAGCCATGACCAATTTTAGAACCAGCTCTCAGTTTGATCCAAAAACTGACCAGATGAAACTAAAATTCTTGTAATTGTTGTGTTTGCGGAGGGAGTAGACAGCACAGACACTAGGGAGCATAGTAGCTCCAGTATTTATTATATATATTTACAATGTATATATAATAATCTAACAGTAATATAACTAAACTAGAGAATGAAGTGTGACAAAAATCCAAACGTGTGTGTGTGTGGGACTATGTGCGGAATTAACTGTTGTGTGTTACCGTGAGTGTTGAGCGAATTTTTCGTCAGACCAAAGAGGTGAGGCGAGAAGGCAGTCTGTGGGTAAGCAAGCGGTTGGGGCTGGAGAGAAGCAACGAGGTCCGTGTCCAAGCAGGGGGGTCGAGGATCGAGGGAGGCAGTCCAAAGTCCAGAGGGAAGTCGAGGCACACAGCTTGATCACGGGAAACACGGGAAGTACTGCGGGAAACACAAGGGACATAAGACACGGGAACTGGGGAGACACAGAGAGAGATCAAGTACGTGGGAAGGAAGCCAGAGACGGGATGCTTATTACGGGAACAGATTATTACGTTCTGGCCCGGAACGCAGGTCTGTACTGGCTTAAAAAGCCCAGGGAGATCATCAACCACAGGTGCGCCAGAGTGACGCGTGCAGGAAAAGAGCGGCCGTGGGCTTGTCTCGAGGTGCGTTTTGCGAGGCTCATTGATGAATGCGCATTGGCATGCGCCCGGGCTGTAACAGCAATGACATTATTTTGAAGTACCTTGCTATTAACAACACATAAAACGATGAACAATGTTTGATATTTCATAAAAGACTGAGCAAAAGCTACAGACAGATATTTAAGCTTACGTTTTAAGGCAATAACAAGGGCTCTGGGAATGAACCCTGAGTCACACCGTGGTTGCAGAAAATGAATGAAAGGAATAGGGACTTTCTATTTGCAGCAGGGTCAAGTATGGCCTATTTGAAGCCCAGAGCTCAAGTTTTGTAATGATGAAAAAAATCAACAAGTAACAAAAGAAAAGTACGGTAAGCAAAACAATGTTTTGGAATAAGAGAAAACAAGACTGTAATTACTGATACGTAATAATACGCTTTGTCACATATAACACAAAGCTAACACATAGTTCTGTCTTTTAATACATATAATTCTGTGTGAACTTTGCATGTTCTCCCCGTGACTGCGTGGATTCTCTCCAGAGACTCCGGCTTTTCTCCCACCGGCTTCCTCCCGAAGATAGGTTGATTGGCAACACTAGATTGGCCCTAGTGTAGTGGTGTCAAAGTCAGGGCCCGTGGGCCAGATCAGGCCCGTGAATGAATTATTTATGGTCCCCGGGATGATATTTAAATAGTATTAGAACCGGCCCACAGGCCACAGCCGACTGCTGCTGTTTTGCACGCACCAATACTCCATCAGTGTTGGCGCCAGGAATTTTCAGAATGGGGTGCCCCATCTAGTCATGAAAATCGGGTCCCACAGTAAATTTTTGGGATCCCACTTTTTTGTAACTGTTTTGAAACAAATGATAAATGTATGCATTATCCTGTTATATCTCACATTCTATATTGTGTTTCGGAAAAAGGTTGTCATAAACGTTACTTAATTCATTTGAAAAAATTATACAAAAGAAAACACATTTTTATGCATATGTAAATGTATTCAGTTATAAACATTCAATCACTTTCTTCTTTCCTTCATGGATCTAAACTTTACCACTGCCTGTATTTTTTTCTATATTTTTATTGTAATATTTTTAGAATGTGTTTGTTCTATTTTTGGCCAAAGTAAGACAAAGAAAACAATCTGAAGTTGTCTTTAATTTTTAGTTTTAATGTCCGGCCCGCGTGTGCACTTATTTCCGTCCATGCGGCCGCTGAGCTAAAACGAGTTTGACACCACTGCCCGAGTGTGTGAATGTGAGTGTGAATGTTGTCTGTCTATCTGTGTTGGCCCTGCGATGAGGTGGCGACTTGTCCAGGGTGTACCCCACCTACCGCCCGAAAGCAGCTGGGATAGGCTCCAGAACGCCCCGCGACCCCGAGAGGGACAAGCAGTAGAAAATGGATGGATGGATGTCTGTTTTAGCATGTTTTTTATAACATAAAATAAATATCTAAATGGCCCCCGCTTTGAGTTTTCATTCGTCGGCACTTGGAAACACCCCTGATTGACGGCTCAATGTGGGCTTTGCGTTAAATTGTGTTATCTCCTCTGCCTCCTCGGGTTATTCCGGTTCCGGTGACCATGGATGAAGTGCTGGCTGTCCAGAGTTGGGACCCTTGGTGGACCGCTCGCCTGTGCATCGGTTGGGGACATCTCTGTACTGCTGACCCGTCTCCGCTCGGGATGGTCTCCTGCTGGTCTCCTGCTGGCCCTACTATGGACTGGACTCTCACTACTATGTTAGATCCACTAAGGACTGTTCACTCGACATCCATTGCTTTCGGTCTCCCCTAGAGAGGGGGGGTTACCCACATATGCGGTTTCTTATAGTCATTCACATCGACGTCCCTTATGTGGGCTCTGTACCGAGGATGTCGTTGTGGCTTGTACAGCCCTTTGAGACTTTTGTGATTTAGGGCTATATAAATAAACATTGATTGATTGATTGATCATTGTGGAAGGGGCGTGGTCCACGCGTTCCCTGCGGGCAGGGTGTGTGCTGTGCCGGCCATGAAGCAGCAGACAAGTGAGTAGATATCTCAGCTGGAATGAGTTATCTAGTCACCTGTCTCTTTATTAGCAGCGTCGGAAGCCATGAGGGGGGCAGATGGTGACAGCCGGGAGACGAGACAAGAAGGAAGAAACGAAAGAGAGACAATTGCTGAAAAGCACCAAAAGAACTTGAAAATAAAAAGACTGTTTGGAAAACCTGTACTTAAGGGGTGTGGCAGTGCTCCGTTGGTCCCAAAAGAACCCACAAGAAGACGTCCACAAGTGGCGCCCAACACAGCAGGACCACAAGGAGATGTCAACCCAAACTCCTCTGGAGGTGCTTGGCCGGGTCCTTGCCGAAGTGTCGGCGGCAAGCCAGCAGCAGACGCGTATGTTACAGACATTAATAGACAAGGCGGCAGAGACATCAGGAGCGGGGGTGAAGACCTCCATGCAGCGCATGGCGGAGGCAGAGGACCTCCACGCGTTCCTCAATATATTCGAAGCCACGGCGACAGCATGCAACTGGCCAGAGGAAGAATGGGGCGTGAAGCTGCTGTCGCTCCTGGCAGGGGAGGCGCAGCGGGCGGCGTTGAGTCTCCCGGCAGCCGCCCGGATGCAGTACCCCAACCTACGCCACGCCACCCTGGATTGGGTCGGCAGCAGCCTAGAGGACCACCGACAAAAATTCCGAGCCATGAAGTTGGGCCCAGATGACCGTCCATTTGTTTTGGCGCAGCAGCTGAGGGACGCAGCAACCCAGTGGCTTCAACCCAACGGAAAAGACATGAAGATGTTGGAGGTAATTGTACTCGAACAATTTATTGACGCTATCCCGGCCAGGATCTCCGCGTGGGTGAGGTACCACCAACCCCAGGATGTGATGACAGCAGTAAACCTGGCGGAGGATCACCTGGTGGTCCAGCGGAGGCGACCGCAAGGACGGCCGAAAGACCCACCCCAGCACCCCGCCGACGACTCACGCCGCAGGAGGGGGCACCCCTGGAGCCGCAACCTCGCACGGCCGAGCCACCCGGGTCCAGCGAGCGGTCCCCACTCGGACATTCAGCACACACACATACGTACCCATACGCACACAACAAGGGGGGGGGGCACGGGGAAATAATGTCTCCTCTGCTTGTTCTCTCCAGGGTACCAGCGCTGCGGAGAGGGGGATTCCCTTGCAGATAGCACCTCGGACACCAGGGCCAGTGTGCTGGGGGTGCGGACAACCAGGACACGTGCTCCAGGAGTGCTCCTTGATGGAGGTGGGGCAGATGATGCAGGTTGTCGGGCCACCAGCACCCTCCCCCGATCTGGGGGAGACGTATTGTGTCCCGGTAAGGGTGCAGGGGGGTACATACCGGTCAATGGTGGATTAGGGCTGAAAACAGTCCATGATCCACCAAAACCTGGTTTGACCCGGGGCGTTGAGGCACGCAACACGGGGAAAAATTAGGTGTATTCATGGGGCTGTGCACAGTACCCTATTGTGCCAGTGGAAATTTGGTACAAGGGTCAAAAGCATAGTGTCATGGTTGCCGTAAGCGCGCACCATACGCACCCCGTAATTTTAGGGACAAATTGGCCGGGATTTAACCATCTGGTGACACAATGTGTGGGGATGTGTTCACGTACTGTAGGAGAGGGGAATATCCGCGCAGTTCTCAGTGGCGACGCTTGTTCATCCGATACTGCCTAGCGGGAACCGGCGGGGCTTCGCGGGAGGCCCCCCCGGCCCCCCGGTTGCAACCTACGGAGGATTTTCCCCTCGAGCAGTCCCGTGATGAAACCTTGCGCGCGGCCTGGGACCAGGTGGATTACATCAACGGTCAGCTGGTCACCTTATCCGGCTCCTCTCGATGTGGAGGAGCAGCGGCTTTACTTTGAGCTCCCCGCGGATGACAGAGCTTCTCACCCTATCTCTCAGGGAGAGCCCTGCCACCCGGCGGAGGAAAGCCATTTCGGCCGCTTGTACCCGTGATCTTGTCCTTTCGGTCATAACCCAAAGCTCATGACCATAGGTGAGGATGGGAACGTAGATCGACCGGTAAATTGAGAGCTTTGCCTTCCGGCTCAGCTCCTTCTTCACAACAACGGATCGATACAGCGTCCGCATTACTGAAGATGCCGCACCGATCCGCCTGTCGATCTCACGATCCACTCTTCCCTCACTTGTGAACAAGACTCCGAGGTACTTGAACTCCTCCACTTGGGGCAGGGTCTCCGCCCCAACCCGGAGATGGCACTCCACCCTTTTCCGGGCGAGAACCACGGACTCCGACTTGGAGGTGCTGATTCTCATCCCTGTCGCTTCACAATCGGCTGCGAACCGATCCAGCGAGAGCTGAAGATCCTGGCCAGATGAAGCCATCAGGACCACATCATCTGCAAAAAGCAGAGACCTAATCCTGCAGCCACCAAACCGGATCCCCTCAACGCCTTGACTGCGCCTAGAAATTATGTCCATAAAAGTTATGAACAGAATCGGTGACAAAGGGCAGCCTTGGCGGGGTCCAACCCTCACTGGAAACGTGTCCGACTTACTGCCGGCAATGCGGACCAAGCTCTGACACTGATCATACAGGGAGCGGACCGCCAAAATCAGACAGTCCGATACCCCATACTCTCTGAGCACTCCCCACAGGACTTCCCGAGGGACACGGTCGAATGCCTTCTCCAAGTCCACAAAGCACATGTAGACTAGTTGGGCAAACTCCCATGCACCCTCAAGGACCCGGCGTAGCCTCCTCTCCAGTACACCTGAATAGACCTTACCGGGAAGGCTGAGGAGTGTGATCCCACGATAGTTAGAACACACCCTCCGGTTCCCCTTCTTAAAGAGAGGAACCACCACCCCGGTCTGCCAATCCAGAGGTACCGCCCCCGATGTCCACGCGATGCTGCAGAGTCTTGTCAACCAAGACAGCCCCACAGCATCCAGAGCCTTAAGGAACTCCGGGCGAATCTCATCCACCCCCGGTTGCCACCAAGGAGTTTTTTAACTACCTCAGCAACCTCAGCCCCAGAAATAGAAGAGCCCACCACAGATTCCCCAGGCACTGCTTCCTCATAGGAAGACGTGTTGGTGGGATTGAGGAGGTCTTCGAAGTATTCCCTCCACCGATCCACAACATCCGCAGTCGAGGTCAGCAGAACACCATCCTCACCATACACGGTGTTGATAGTGCACTGCTTCCCCTTCCTGAGGCGGCGGATGGTGGTCCAGAATCGCTTCAAAGCCGTCCGGAAGTCGTTTTCCATGGCTTCCCCGAACTCCTCCCATGTCCGAGTTTTTGCCTCCGCAACCGCTGAAGCCGCACACCGCTTGGCCTGTCGGTACCTGTCCGCTGCCTCAGGAGTCCTATGAGCCAAAAGAACCCCATAGGACTCCTTCTTCAGCTTGACGGCATCCCTCACCGCCGGTGTCCACCAACGGGTTCTAGAATTACCGCCACGACAGGCACCAACTACCTTGCGGCCACAGCTCCAATCAGCTGCCTCGACAATAGAGGCGCGGAACATGGTCCACTCGGACTCAATGTCCAGCACCTCCCTCGTGACATGTTCAAAGTTCTTCCGGAGGTGGGAATTGAAACTCTCTCTGACAGGAGACTCTGCCAGACGTTCCCAGCAAACCCTCACAATGCGTTTGGGCCTGCCAGGTCTGTCCGGCATCCTCCCCCACCATCGCAGCCAACTCACCACCAGGTGGTGATCGGTTGAAAGCTCCGCCCCTCTCTTCACCCGAGTGTCCAAAACATGAGGCCGCAAATCCGATGACACAACTACAAAGTCGATCATGGAACTGCGGCCTAGGGTGTCCTGGTGCCAAGTGCACATATGGACACCCTTATGTTTGAACATGGTGTTCATTATCCACAATCATCAATACAATATAGACTTAGACTTAGACAAACTGTATTGATCCACAAGGGAAAAAGAAAGTGTTCCACACAGTAGCTCAGTTACAAATGATGGAAAAGGTAAGGATGGAAAGGATAATGCAGGTATAAAGTAGACTAAAAATCTACCATAGTAGCAATATAAAATATAACATATATGAAATATTTACATACTATATATACAGTATATAATATATATTGATATATTATATTATTATATTATATTATATTTTTATATAATATATACAATATATAACAAATCCCAATTACCATGTACAATATTACAGATATGTAACAGTTGCAGCAAAAATTAGGGCAGCATAAAATAGAGTTATCAATTAAACCTGAGCATTAATACCTTGATAACTATTTTTAATTTACCATTAGTAGCTGTTTACTTTGTCTGGACAGAACTCAACAACATGTCAACGTGTTTAATGTATAAATCAGTGACGTGCAGTCAGGGGAGGCAGGTGAGGCGGGGCCTCACGTGCCATCATGGAAAGAAAAAAAAATTGAAAATTAAAATTAAAAAAATAAATTGTTATATGTATCCAGTGATTATACTATAAAGTTATTTTCCATTTAACTTCACCAGTTTTAGATTATTTTTTATTCAAAATCGCTGAATTTTCACATTTGCCATTCAAATACTGAGAAGAGACTTGCGGTGAGTCAACAGCCAGTTGAGGCACGTCACTGAGTTGAGCCTCACCATGGATTGCGCAATGACTCGGCTAACTGCTGGCCTGCTGTGCAGTGAGACCGTATTGCTATATGAATTATATTATACATTTCCATAGTTTAGTTAGCTGAGGTATATAATGGACAGTGTATTTTGTCAAAAACTGTATGTGTGTAACGTATTTCTTGTGCTGAGCAATCATAAAACTGCTGCGAAGACGCACTGTGTGAGGCTCGCAGTAATCCCGCCTCCTGGTGGTAGAGGGCGGTAGTGATCCCAGGGAGTATTTCTGCGACTACTTGGCTGCAGAAGAAGTGACAACAAGCAGCAACAGTTAGCAGCGATCGTTTATTTTTTCCTCTTGCCTGGACTATTAACATGGAGGATTACATATCTTAAATAAAACAGTTTTCTAAACTGGACTTTCAATCGAAGCAGGAGGTAATACTTAAAGGAAGATCTCCATCGAGACAGAGAGACTTTTAAAACTGAAGAAAGATAAGGAAGACTTCTATAAACAAGTTATCGATGCTTTTGTTCAAAAGGAGCAGCGCATGGACTTCATTTATAAGTAAAGGTACGACCATAATAACGCTTTTTTTATTAAATGTGCTTTTTTGTGTGCTACAGTTTGTATGTGTAAAGTTAAAGTTAAGTTAAAGTACCAATGATTGTCACACACACACTAGGTGTGGTGAAATGTGTCCTCTGCATTTGACCCATCCCCTTGCTCACCCCCTGGGAGGTGAGGGGAGCAGTCGGCAGCAGTCGGCAGCAGTCGGCAGCAGTCGGCAGCAGCGGCGCCGCGCCCGGGAATCATTTTTGGTGATTTAACCCCCAATTCCAACCCTTGATGCTGAGTGCCAAGCAGGGAAGAATGCTGGTATGAGCTTTTAAACATAACCCGTTAACTGCTGCCAATCAAATGGTGAATAAGATACTCTTTAGGGTTCATATGTTTGTAAATCTGACTGTGACGAAGTCAGTGCCTCACCAGCCATGAACATCACCGCACGTTACTGGTATAAATGTAAAAAAAGACAACTTCAAATGTCTGTAAAATAAGCACTAGGAACCAAACCAGTGATAAACCGTATTGTTTGGACTATAAGCAGAAAGTACGGTAATACATCAAAATGTTGGACTATTAAGGGTGTCCTTAACGTAGATCATTTGAGTAGTCAGTGAATAGAAAAGGCAGACGCAGAGGGAAGTTGAAAATCCAACAATTCATTAACAATTTATCTCAGTTAACTTGGACAGCATATTTATTTTACCCCCATATTTATTTTTTGCAGCAGTGGCAGAAGTGTGATTTCAAGCAAATAGCACTCCTCACAATGCTAACACTCAAGAAGTCAGAGATATTACCTGGCTGTTTATTATATCTTGTATTTGATTTGCAGAATTCAGTTCACACAGCTCCAGCTGAAATGAGATGGTTAAACGTGTGGCTTTATCTGAATATCAACGGGCTATGAAGAGAAATCAGTTAAAAAATCCTGTTTTCAACTGAGTTAGACCTTTCACGTCTTGGCACGGGGAGGTGTTTGTGACTCCAAAATGCTGAGAACAACAGGGAGTGTGCAGGTGAGATGAGTATTTAATTCAAGCTGAAACACAAAACAAAGTGAAAAGTGCACGTGAAGCAAAAGGAGATAACTCTAGAGTCTTAACATAGCATAGCTAGTGAAAAATGCAATAGTCATGTGAAAAGAACAACCAAAAACATTGAACCCGCAAGGACTGACGGGATGAAACGGGTATAAACCCCCTTCTACACTAAGGTTATCCAGGGTAAATCCCACCTAACCTTATCCTTGTCCACACACACACAATGGTCGTTCAAGACTCCCTCGCCTCCACCGTCCGCCGGCGCAACGCGATCTAATACGCATGCGCGGAAAATGCGCCCGTCATAGTCACCGACAGTGTTGCTTTGTGTGCAAGTTCTTAAATTAAATTTAACTTGTCTGAACAATATCCAATGTTGTGGTATTTCAATTAACTGGAATCCAGTGCGCTGTGGGGCACTATTGTAGTGAATCACACCTGATACATCATAAATTAATCAAATCTTTATTGGAAAGTAAAAGTAAACAATGTGATAAAGAACATTTTACAACAATCAATCCAGGGTTCTAGATATCTGGTCAGGACACTCCTCACTCTTTTGCCTTCACCTTCATTGTCCATTAGTTTTTGGCGACTTTATATACTCTGGACCTAGACGTTGAGTCCGCGACATACATGGCGGACAATAACTTATACAGTCTGCTTTGCCAGTCCAAAAGCATTCGCCGTTTTCCGTAGTCTTCCCTCGACAGCCAGGTAAAACAAAGCACACGCTACCTTTTTTATCACGTCCACGGGAGCCGGCATTCTCCTTGTTTCCCCTTCGACAAATGGACAAAGTTTTTCGCTAAATAGAATCACAGCTGACCTGGACATTCGAAAGTTTTCTTGAGAAGTGTTGTATCCAAAATAGCTGCAATCTCTTTCTCTTAAAGTATTCATGTGTGACTTCCACAAGTGTCTGTACATGTAGAGGAAGGGGAAACACAAGGATGTCTGGATGACTCGCCTCCATCTTTCTAGTGTTCCCCTCCTAGTGGAAACAGGTTGTTATGAAGTTGGCTGTGGCGCGGTCTTTCTGGCGTCACTTCCTCTCTGAAATCAGTTTGCAAACGATCAATGAGTCCATACAAAGCTAAGAGCCAGAGATTCAAGAAATACACGGCGCACTTACCCGTGTAAAAAAATGATCCAAGGATGGTTACCTTAAACGATGGTTTAGTGTGGCTGACACGGTGCTTAGGCTAAATAATTATTTATATAAGGGGTTATCCGGCTTAGTGTAGACATAGCCTATGAAGGGGCATTATTGGAATTGGCAGCTGATGTGTTTCCTCCTCAGTAAACAGATGCTGATGTGTGCTCATCAATCCTAGCAATGGGAACGTAAACAAAAGAGGGAAGAAGTGCTGGCAACATAAATAAATACTAACATAGGGAAGAATAATAACCAAAACAAGACAAGACATGACCTGACATGTCATAACAATAACATTTTACTGTAGCTTCATATCACCAAAACTATCGCTACACCCCAAAATACTTATTAGGGACTGGGATATTTTTCAGAATTTAGAAATACATCCAAGCACTGATGTTTTTAAATAACAGGGGACCTAAGCATGTTCACTGGTGGACGCAATTGTTGCAGATGTTAGTAGAATCACCAACAACTGAGTTTTAACTGCAGCAGATGGTGGGCTTTGCATTGATGTATGACTTTCTACAACATGAATAATATTGTTATTATTTTTTTGTCATATTATTGTACAATGATTCATAATTAAATGTAATAAGAAGAAATTACGCTACTTTCAAAGAAATTAGGCCATGATTAATTGGGTGTCTTGACGGTCTGGGTGTTATCTTGGTGTTGCTATGTACATTGGACCACAGAGTAGGTGGCAACAGGAGGAAATGAAGCAGGAAGCAAGCTCGGAGGAGAGAAAGGTGCGCTGCGAAGTGACAGCCACTGTGACACACAGGAGGAGGACGTCATTGAAAAAATGGGAACAGGGTGGTAGCCAATGGTGCTGGCTTTGTCAGCCTTGCAATGTGTTATAGTGGCATTTTTTACCCCCACAGCAGATTAGAGTGAGGTGAATATAGTGTGCGTGCGTGTGTGCGTGTGTGTGTGTGTGTGTGTGTGTGTGTGTGTGTGTGTGTGTGTGTGTGTGTGTGTGTGTGTGTGTGTGTGTGGCAAAGGGAATCTCAGCTGTTTGGCACTAATGAGGTGAACTTTGCACTTCGCTGAAGTGAGAGAAATCTGGGGAAAGGAGAATGATATGTGCACAGGTGGGAGAACAGATGGATGGATGTGGGAACGTAACAGATAAAAAAAAAAAAAAAGCGTTTAGATGACCATCTTTGAAGAATTCCACCTTTTAACAGGATTTCAATAAAGAATGTCCTCCACAATACACTTTCATTTGGTATGGAGATTTGCCCACAGCGAGTCAGACAATGTGTCTATGTTACTGTGTAGCTGTCAAACTGATGAGAATTCATGAGCAAGAAGATGCCTAAACTCCATTTAACACGGAATGGCATATTAAGAAACATGGGGAAAGCTTGAGATTGAGCGACTTAAATTATATCTGATTGGTGTTTGCTGATCATTTATAGGAAAAATGAAATGTTTTTTTAGTCGTTTTGGTACGGGTAAATGGAAATGGAAAAAAGCCCAACTTGTGTTTTTTTATCCAAAATTGGGCTGGGAACATGCATGTCTTCGAGACACGGCAATGGCTCTAAGATGGGGCCCTGAGGGATGCTAGGATGCAATACCAGAAATATCAACCGGAATTTACAAAATCCAATACTAAAGCTATGTCTACACTAAGCCGGATAACCCCTTAAACAAATAATTATTTAGCCTAAGCACCGTGTCTGCCACACTAAACCATTGTTTAAGGTAACCCTCCTTGGATAATTTTTTACACAGGTAAGTGCGCCGTGTATTTCTTGAATCTCCAGCTCTTAGCTTTGTATGGACTCATTGATCGTTTGCAAACTGAGTTCAGAGAGGAAGTGACGCCAGAAAGACTGCGCCCACACAGAAAGTGACGTCGAAAAGAACGCTCCACAGCCAGCTTCATAACAACCTGTTTCCACTAGGACAGGGGTCAGCAACCCGCGACTCTAGAGCCGCATGCGGCTCTTTAGCGCCGCTCTAGTGGCTCTCTGGAGCTTTTTCAAAAATGTATGAAAAATTGTTTTAATATGGTTTCCGTAGAAGGACAAACATGACGCAAACCTCCCTAATTGTTATAAAGCACACTGTTTATATTAAACATGCCTCACTGATTGGAGTATTTGGCGAGCGCCGTTTTGTCCTACTAATTTTGGCGGTCCTTGAACTCACCGTAGTTTGTTTACATATATAACTTTCTCCGACTTTCTAGGACGTGTTTTATCATACTTGCCAACCTTGAGACCTCCGATTTCTGGAGGTGGGGGGTGGGGGTGAGGGGCGTGGTTGGGGGCGTGGTTAAGAGGGGAGGAGTATATTGACAGCTAGAATTCACCAAGTCAAGCATTCCATACACACACACATATATATATATATATATATATATATATATATATATATATGTGTGTGTGTATATATATATATATATATAAATATATATATATATATATATACATATATATATATATACACACATCCTGAAAATATGCAAACAAAACTGTGTTTAGATAATTGATACTTCAAACGTGCATAAATAAATCTTAATATAACATAACTTGGCTTCTGAGAGCTTCAAACTGTAATGAATAAAATGCTAAAGTTGTTGATAAACAAGCAATTATTTTAATGATTAGATATGGTCATTTTAAATTAATTATTATGATCATTTAAAATTAATTATTTCAAACATGTTTATTTAAATGTATAATTCTATGGCTGGATGTAATAAGGAGTCAGAAAAAATACAAATAAAAATACAATTAATTTTGATGTTTTTAGCAAAATATAGTAAAAATGTATTTAGTTTTTTTTAAAAAATTAACAAATATATTTATTTGTAGGTAAGATAAACATAATAATACAATTCATCTCTAGTCAGGATGATTTAGTTCTTGTCACCCTGTTGTCCTCCCGTCATGAAAAAAGGCTGTCCTCACTCACGCCCCCTCCAGCTCCGGCTGAAAACAGGGAAATTTTCGGGAGAATAGTTGTCCCGGGAGGTTTTCGGGAGAGGCGCTGAATTTCAGGAGTCTCCCGGAAAATTCGGGAGGGTTGGCAAGTATGTGTTTTATGCCACTTCTTTTTCTGTCTCATTTTGTCCACCAAACTTTTAACGTTGTGCATGAATGCGCAAAGGTGAGTTTTGTTGATGTTATTGACTTGTGTGGAGTGCTAATCAGACATATTTGGTCACTGCATGACTGCAAGCTAATCGATGCTAACATGCTATTTAGGCTAGCTATATGTACATATTGCATCATTATGCCTCGTTTGTAGGCATAATGATGCAGACTGCATAAATAGTCATCTTAATTCAATTTATATCTCATGACACACTATCTGTATGTAATATGGCTTTTAATTTTTTGCGGCTCCAGACAGATTTGTTTTTGTATTTTTGGTCCAATATGGCTCTTTCAACATTTTGGGTTGCAGACCCCTGCACTAGGAGGTGAACACTAGAAAGATGGAGGCTAGCAGAGGTGGGACCAAGTCATTGTTTTGCAAGTCACAAGTAAGTCGCAAGTCTTTGCCCTCAAGTCCGAGTCAAGTCCCGAGTCAAGACAGGCAAGCCCCGAGTCAAGTCCAAAGTCAAGACTGGAAAGTCTCAAGTCAAGTCCTAAGTCCTGCATTTTGAGTTTCGAGTCCTTTCAAGTCCTTTTAACCACAGACTAATATATTAACACAGATTGTGTATGCTTTTCAAACGCTGTATTTATTTATTAAAACAAGTGCATTTTAAATTGCAGGAAAGAAAATTGTGCTGACATTGCACTTTATAATAGCACTATTAACCAGTCATTTTAAACATTAACTCATTCCTTTACAGAACAAACACATTGAAAAATAAAGTGCAAATGTACTTATTTGTACAAAAGTGTTAACATTGAAAAAACATGACATATACGTGAACATAACAAAAAAGTTGTACTTTTTATATGTCAGGGCCCTATGCTGCATTGCATTTGCAAAAGACCAAATTAGCCAAGAGTCTGTCAGTCATTTGTGCACGATGGGGGCGTAGTATGATGCCACCATGGCTGAAAACTCGCTCCACTGGAGCACTGGAGGCAGGCACTGCCAAGACTCTCATGGCCACTCGGAACAGTGAAAGAAGAGTCTTCATGTTCAATGCCCAGAACAAAAGGGGAGAGAGAGTTGTTTTGGGTTGGTGCACTACTTGTAAGTGTATCTTGTGTTTTTTATGTTGATTTAATTAAAAAAATAAAAAATAAAAAAATATTTCTTGATACCAATCGATCCACGGACCAGTACCGGGCCGCGGCCCGGTGGTTGGGGACCACTGAGGTAAACAACCAACAGTATGTCAGAAAGCTAGCTAAAACGGTACACATATTCATAATATAGTATACATTTTAACTGACCTTTATTTTACTATTTTTGTCTTTTTTTAGGTGGCTAAAATACGCGGTGCTGCTGACCGCCGTCTAACGTTACGTGTGATATATTGACTAACGTAACCCTGCTTAAAAAACATCACTGAACAAAAAGTATGAATAAGGTAGTGAACTGCGACAGATTCCCGTGTTTGCAATAACGTTATAACGTTAGCAGTGAGTTTACAGCCTCACTGATTTAACTACACAGCAAATAAAAGTCACGTTACTTAGCCAATAAACGTTATCTTACATTCAAAACTTACCGTTCTTTGTGCAACTTCAAATGCCGGACGAAGTTGGAAGTTGTTGCCTCTCCATCAGTAATTTTCGAACCGCATGTGTTGCATACTGCAAACCGTTTTGTGTTGACCACCTCGTAATTTTTATACCCAAACAAAATTATTTTAGGTATCATTTTTTGTTCACTGGCGTGTGGTTTGGACATGTCTTCTTCGTTGGTTGTCCTGCAATTTGATTGGATGAATGCTGTGTGATGAAAACAAAGTAGATCTAATTTGATTGGCTGTTGTACTGAGACCACACCAACTGACACACGCAACGCTGATAGACAAGTACACAATGAAAAATACGGAGCGCTCCCGAATAACTTTTTCATCTTTGGGTTTTGGGGAAAGTAGCAAGTCATGTCAAGTCATGTCAATTCAAAAGGCTCAAGTCCAAGTGAAGTCACAAGTCATTGATGTTAAAGTCTAAGTCGAGTTGCAAGTCTTTTTACATTTTGTCAAGTCGAGTCTAAAGTCATCAAATTCATGACTCGAGTCTGACTCGAGTCCAAGTCATGTGACTCGAGTCCACACCTCTGGAGGCTAGTCATCCAGACATGCTCGTGTTTCCCCTTCCTCTACACGTACAGGCACTTGTGGAAATCACACATGAATACTTTAAGAGAAAGAGATTGCAACTATTTTGGATACAACACTTCTCAGACAGCAAGAGAACTTTCGAATGTCCAGGTCAGCTGTGATTCTACTTACCGGAAAACTTTGTCCATTTGTCGAAAGAGAGACTACGAAAATGCGGGCTCCCGTGGATGTGATAAAAAAAGGCAGTGTGTGCTTTGTATTAACTGGCCGTCGAGGGAAGACTACGGAAAACGGCACATGCTTTTGGACTGGCAAAGCAGACTGTATCAGTTATTGTCCGCCATATATGTCGTGGACTCAACATCTAGGTCCAGAGTATATAAAGTCACCAAAAAAGGAATGGACAATGAAGGTGAAGGCAAAAGAGTGAGGAGTGTTCTGACCAGATATCTAGATCCCTAGATTGATTGATGTAAAATGTTCTTTTTCACGTTGTTTACTTTCTCACGTGTTTATTAAATAATTGATTAATGTATGATGGCTCCGGTGTGATTCACTACAATAGGCCCCGCAGCACACTGGATTCCAGTTAATTGAAATACTACAACACTGGATATTGTTCATATAAGTTTAATTTAATTTAAGAACTTGCACACAAAGCAACACTGGAGGTGACTATGACGTGCGCATTTTCCGCGCATGCGTATTAGGCCACGCTGCGCCGGCGGACGAAGGGGGAGAGGAGGTCTTAAACGACCATTGTGTGTGTGTGGACAAGGATAAGGTTAGGTGGGATTTACCCTGGATAACCTTAACCTTAACCTTAGCCAGTTAATATTTCAAGTAACTGGAATCCAGTGTGCTGTGGGGCCCTATTGTAGTGAATCACACCTGAGCCATCATAAATTAATCAATCTTTATTGGACACGTAAACAATGTGATGAAGAACATTTTACATCAATCACCAAACTAGGGATTTAGATATCTGGTCAGGACACTCCTCACTCTTCGGCCTTCACCTTCATTGTCCATTAGTTTTTGGTGACTTTGTATACTCTGGACCTAGACGTTGAGTCCGCGACATACATGGCGGACAACAACTGATACATTCTGCTTTGCCAGTCCAAAAGCATTCGCCGTTTTCCTCGACGACCAGGTAATAAAAAGCACACACTACCTTTTTTATCACATCCACGGGAGCTTGCATTCTCGTTGTCTCTCCTTCAACAAATGGACGAAGTTTTTTGCTAAGTAGAATCACAGCTGACCCGACCGGACATTTGAAAGTTCCCTTGCCGTCTGAGAAGTGTTGTATCCGAAATAGCTGCAATCGCTTTCTCTTAAGGTATTCATATGTGATTTCCACAAGCGTCTGTACATGTAGAGGAAGGAGAAACACGGACATGTCTGGATGACTCGCCTTCATGTTTCCAGTGGTTAGCTCCGCGTTACGAAACCACTTTATTATGAAGCTGGCTGTGGCGTGTTCTTTCTGATGTCACTTCCTGTGTGGGCGTGGTCTTTCTGGCGTCACTTCCTCTCCGAACTCACTTTGTAAACGATCAATGAGTCCATACAAAGCTAAGTGCTGAAGATTCAAGAAATACACGGCTGACTTACCCGTGTAAAAATTTGTCCGAGGAGGGGGACCTTAAACGATGGTTCAGTGTGGCTGAAACGGGGCTTAGGCTAAATAATTATTCGTTTAAATGACTTAGCGTAGACATGGCCTTAGTGTAGAAGGGACCTAAAGCAATATTAAACATCTTGGTCCCTTTACTTAGATAGTTGAGAGGCACAAGTGCAGTTTTTAACACGCACCACTCGCTTTGATAAAGTAAGGCCCACCTCCTGGCTGATTGCTTCATTGACTGTGAGGTGTGTCCCAGTAGCGTATACACGGCAAAGTCGAGGAACATTTCAAATAGAAGTTGGCTCTTATATATTATGCAGTTTCTTTTTCATATTTCTTCAGTGAACTCCCCTCCTTGACTGTGTGTCAGACAAGGTGTCAAGATATTGGAGGTGGCAAGGATAGGAGAGTGGTAGAAGCACATGAAAAGACGTAAAGATGAAAAATGAATGGTTGTCAAGAAAAAAGACGGCGAGCCAAAAGAGGGGGGGGGGGAAAGAGTTTCTAAAGAGTGTGTGGTATAGCACCTCTGCAAACACGAGAAACCCAGACTCAAATATAGGTAATTGAGTGCAGTGTAAAGTACCCGCAGAGGTTCTTTGTGTGTGAATAAGCTCCATTGCTCTTCTTCTCTGCATGTACTGTGTGTATGTATGTATGTATGTATGTATATATGACAGTGTGAGACACTGAAAGGTGATGCAGGGAGGGTTAGACGGGCTCTGAGATACAAAGGAGGAGGAGAGAATGAACGGCGTGATTCCAGGGCACGCCTAATGCGAGCATAAGGGTCGATGAAGGGGGCTCGGCTCACAGATGGGCTTAGCAGGAGGGCTGAGAGAAGGCAGGAGGCCCGCTTACCGACTGAACAGCGCTCAAAGGGCAGATTGACTGTACAACTAGACTGTACAAAATTCGAGAATATATCGCTTCGTGCAGCTTGATTCGGAAAATCCATTCCGAGGGATTTACTCCACGGCCTCCCACCTTTAACCACCTGTTATGCAGGATGTTTCTGGTGGTTAATCCAACCAGTACTCTACCACCACCGTCATTATCCCGCACCCAGAAGCGATTATATAGAAATATGCCGTGTTACTGTTATTGTATAAGAATAGCAGTGTACTGAGAACCAGCGTCCTCTGCAGTATTTTGCATAACAGGACTATTTCTTTCCAAAAATGTATAAGCCTGACAAAATGTTTAAATTAAAAATTAAAAATTGGTTCTGTGGGTTGAATGCATATATTTTTAAGTGTTCTTTCTTAATCCATAGTCATGTTTAAAGCAGCTAATATTTTCCCATATGAACACTTTGGGTTTTTTATCTTATGTCCGCTAGTAAACTCTTTGTTTCACCTTGAAGGCACTGTACTGTCCGCGTAGGGCAGGGGTCGGCAACCTTCAGCATACAAAGAGCCAATGGAGCCCATTTCCCCCCAAATAAAACCCACCTAGAGCCACGAACTCTGTTAGATTCCTAAAATGACGATAACACCACTTATAGTTTCTTTACACTTGTGCTATAGGACTTATGAAAATAAACACTTATTTGATGTATTTCTGGGTATAACGAAGCAAATCATCAAATTATTTTGAATATTAGAAAAAAATACACTGTTCCTTCCCTTATTAATGAATAAAAAAATAAAAATCAACTCATTCCAATGTTCTGAAGGCATACGACTGCGGAATATTCATTTGACGAAAAATTTAAAACAACTACCTAGTCATCAATAAAAACAGCAAATTAATAAAAATATAAATAAATAAAATGTTTCTCTTTTTTGATCCGTCCATTGCTAGGGGTTGACCGCTAAAAACAATACAATTGCATGGCAGCCAGAGATGTCGCATAAGGGCTGTGACATACATTTCCATCGACAATATATTAAAATGTGTTTTATTTTCATATGACAAGATCCCAGAACTCTCCAAAATAGCAACTGTTAAATTAAAATACCGTATTTTTGGGAGTATAAGCCGCACCGGAGTATAAGTCGCACCGGCCGAAAATGCATAATTAAGAAGGAAAAAAACATATATAAGTCGCACTGGAGTATAAGTCGCATTATTTGGGGACATTTATTTGATAAGTCGCATTCCCGGCCAAACTATGAAAAAAACTGCGACTTATAGTCCGAAAAATACGGTAAAATAAATAAAATGAAATATAATAAATCAAGTAACAATTATTTGTTGACATTCGGTTTCAAAGCCAAAGGGAGCCACGGCGGAGGCATGAAAGAGCCGCATGCGGCTCCAGAGCCGCGGGTTGCAGACCCCTGGCGTAGGGGATATCATACTCCCCTTTTTGTGGAGAAGGCCTTATCTGTTTGGAACAACAGCTGTATTTCTTTCTGGCCGGGAGGGGCTGTTTTTGCTCTACATAAGATGACTCTTTTTGTTAGAATTTAGACCTCGCTTACTGATGCTATTGTCGCATTGTAAGGGCTGGTCTCCTAAAGCTTTAGTAAAACGTGGTGAGTACTATTCTGTCTCGGTGATCCTTCTTACTCAACATATAAGTCATCCAAAAGAATTTGGGATTGACCAGTGTGTTTTATTCCCTGAGAGGAAGACTGGTCGCTCGCAACAGTTCCCAGGCAGATATACACCACATTGAGAAGTAAAAGAATGCCGTTTTGATATATTTAATTTTTCAAAGCCAAAACAATATACAGATTCAGTAGAGGTGCATGATAAACATTAGACAGATAATTATTATACCAATATGACGAATTATGACGTCACGCCAATAAATCCGATAACATTAATAAAATTGCTCAGATAAAAATGCTCTGATGATGTGAGATACCTGTACTTTGCTGTAAGTGGGTTAGAGTGAGCAAATCAAGCGCTCCTTTTCTCCATCTCGTGTCTTAACTTCCCCTGAGCTCAGCGTAAACAAACATGTCGTCGATCGCTTGGGACTTCTTCACTGTTTCAGAGGAAGCCATTTTGCGTGCTATTTGTACCAAATGTTCTGCAAGCATTCTGCGAGGAGGAAAAAAATATGGCACAACACATCAAAATGTATTAGCCAACTGAAACGCCAGCGAAGCCTGCAAAGACGCCTGCTGCTAAAGAAGATGCCCCCTTGACAGTCGCAATAAAAGGTGTGCACAAACTACATCTACATTTGAAAATAATATACTGTATTTTTCGGACTATAAGGCGCACTTAAAATCCTTTCATTTTCTCAAAAATCGACAGTGCGCCTTACAACCCGGTGCGCCTAATGTACGGAATAATTCTGGTTGTGCTTACCGACCTTGAAGCAATTTTATTTGGTACATGGTGTAATGATAAATGTGACCAGTAGATGGTAGTCACGCATAAGAGATACGTGTCGACTGCAATATGCCGCCAGTAAACAACACCAACATTTTAAATGTTCCATTGAAAATAAAGAACATTACACACAAAAGTCTGTCAAAATATTTTAGTATGACTTTGAAGCCGCACTGCTTGATGGATTGTCGGCCCATTACGGCTACCGTAGTCAGAGATACAAGTATTACTATGGTGTGTGTTTAAGGACCCATTAGCAGACATATTATCTGGCGTTTTGTTTCACAATATTATGCTAAACCAACTTTTCTTACCTTCTGGTACCTGCCGATGTGTATTTGAGAACTGCGTAAGTCATGAAAATGTGTGCACATCCGCCACTGTAGTCCGAGTCGATTCCGTAGTCGATAAGCTTCTTCTTTTTCTCTATTTTCTTGTTATGGGGCATTCATCCTCCGCTGTTGCCATTTCTAATATAAAGTAGCGTAAAGTTCTAACTTATATATCGCTATGGAAGTGCTAAAAACTACCAGTGTAGTGGGTTCACATAATTCACCCACGGACCTTTAGTTATTAATAATAATAATAATAATAATAACTGGGATTTATATAGCGCTTTTCTAAGTACCCAAAGTCGCTTTACATGTAGAACCCATCGATCATTCACACTTGTATTAGAGAGTTCCGGTCGAACGGTTTTTCACAGAACACATCTACGGCCTTGTTGCACTAGTGAGCCACGGATGAGAAGATGCTGCTCCGTTGTTGATTTAAGTAAAGTCTGAATGTCATTATAACAGTTAGATATATCTTTTGACACTTATTCAACATGAAAACAAGAGACATTGACATCTTTCCCCATTAAGAAACACAATAACCTAATCGAAACTGGTATGAATATATTATTGTCTAAACTACAGTACTTACGGTCAACATAAAGACCGGGCTGTCTGTGAACAAAGTGATCGATATATACTCCACAGTGTCGTGTTCAACAAAGGTGTGTTCGACAGGGAGTGAACACATGTGATGTCACATAAACCGGAATTGAAACGAGGTGATCAACCATATCGCATTAAAAAACATTTTAAAACATTTGCAAATTAAAATAAAATAAGATAAACATATTTAAAGACACACACACAAAATAATACAGCTCTTATGAAGCCAGAAGAATATTTAATGTTTCCTCTGCCAAGAGAATATATTTTGTGTATTTATTCTAATTACTCAAAAGAAATACAACATAGTTAAAACATTTTAGCTTGTGTTTGAGCACATTCAACAATACTGCATTAACAATGATAACCATGATAATTTTGGTCACATTAACTTCAATTAGCAATTATATTTATTGTTTTGGTTGTGTATATTTGAGGGTCCCCCACCCTCTCCTTAACAGAGACAGAACCTATTTTATATATTTCTGGTGTGATTTTTATTGAAGTGCAAAATGTTGCTAACAGACAGAGTATATTTTATTTTTATTTTTTTTTAAATCTTTAAAAAAAAATGTTTGTTTTGTTTTTTAACTTGGATATGTAAAATTTCACATTCCAATTACAATGTTAAAATATACGAAAAATACAAGTTTGTTGCATTAATTTGGTTACATAATGATGTTGACAATATTTTTTTTATCGGTCAATATGTGTGTAATCAGCCCAGGCCTACTGGAAACATTCCGCAAGGAGTGAAATACATTAGACCTTATATATTTTATGTTTTTGTTTTTTTTGTAATACGGTAGTACTTTTCGAAAATGCAGTGGGCCGTCAAAAAATGTACTGGGAGCCGCACTGGGGTACACCCCTGATATACACAAACCAGCCACAACATTAAAAAAAATACAAAAAAAATCTTGTGTTCTTTACTTAAAGCTTGAGAATAAACAGGATGGTTTTACAGTACATTTGAGGTCAAGATCTGTGTGTATGATGTAGTGGAAAAAGGTCTGCTCTGACATGGTTAGTTAGCCCTTCTCTAAAAGGAAAACATCCAGGATAGATTTGCAGTAATACAAATGACATCTGTCTGTTTTCTTTCTTCGGAGATACAAAGAAAATCCTTGGGGCCAGAGCTGCATCTTTTTCGACTAGTAATTGCAGAGGACAGCGGCGGTATAGTCGGCACGATGCCTCCTACTTGCAATGGCTCAAGTAAATAAACGGCATACATAGTTGAAAATAAACAACTAGGGAGCTTTAGTTGGTCAAGGTTGACAAAAGATATAAGATATTTCTGATGCACTGAATGGGAAGGACTGTATGTCCTTGACCTCTTGCCTTGCACTCTTCTCTTCAACCATACAGGTTATATCGTTAAATCCTGATTTGATTTTGGTTGTCTGTTCTTCTCAATCCATTACTTTTTTTAAATAGATTCATAGTTCTTTTTTTTTCAAGCCGATACCGACAAAGATAACTTCCTGCTTTTCAAAACCTATTCCGGTAACTGATTGTATATATGTATATATATATATATATATATATATATATATATATATATATATATATATATATATATATATATATATATATATATATATATATATATATATATATATATATATATGTATATATATATATATATACAGTATATATATATATATATATATATATATATTTATATACATATACAGTATATATATATATATATATTAATTGTGTAAAAAAATAATTGGTACAAACCGATTATTTTGTACCAATTTTAACTTCAGAGATATTAATACATCGTTTGCAGAGCCTCTGGATGGATCTATATTAGGGATGTCCGATAGTGGCTTTTTGCCGATATCCGATATTCCGATATTGTCCAACTCTTTAATTACCGATACCGATATCAACCCATACCGATATCAACCCATATATACAGTCGTGGAATTAACACATTATTATGCCTAATTTGGACAACCAGGTATGGTGAAGATAAGGTACTTTTAAAAAAAAATTATAAAATAAAATGAGATAAATAAATTAAAAACATTTTCTTGAATAAAAAAGAAAGTAAAACAATATAAAAGTTACATAGAAGTAATTAATGAAAATTAGTAGAATTAACTGTTAAAGGTTAGTACTATTAGTGGACCAGCAGCACGCACAATCATGTGTGCTTACGGATTGTATCCCTTGCAGACTGTATTGATATATATTGATATATAATGTAGGAACCAGAATATTAATAACAGAAAGAAACAACCCTTTTGTGTGAATGAGTGTAAATGGGGGAGGAAGTTTTTTTGGGTTGGTGCACTAATTGTAAGTGTATCTTGTGTTTTTTATGTTGATTTAATAAAAAAAAACAATATTAAAAAATTAAATAAAAAATTTAAAAAACGATGCCGATAATAAAAAAACTGATACCGATCATTTCCGATATAACATTTTAACGCATTTATCGGCCGATAAAATTGGCAGGCCGATATTATCGGACATCTCTAATCTATATATAGCATGGATGGGTCGATGTCCGGTTGGAAAGTCATGGAACGGTTGCTTGTAGATCTACTACAAAATATGTCCGCTTTAATCTTGCGAGATTACTGTGATGAGTAAAACAAGAGTATGGTTCTCATTTGCGACTGACTACAGAGCAACATGTCAGACAGCACCAAAAGAGTTTATAAAACAATGCACCCCCAAATATTGAATCTAGAGTGTGGTTAACGTTTGGATTTTTTTTTAAAAAGAATAGTCAGATAAAAGTATGGCCTCGGCTCTTCTCGTTGTCGGTTAACCTTTGACACACGCTTCCAAAATGGCTGTGCCCATGTTGTTTATACCGATTAACGTTAATTATGCGATGGTCTTCAACAATTGAAAATGTAAGAAAAAAAGTAATGTCGGGGTGTTTTTATCCATTCATTCGTCGAAACAATTACGTTACAATTGTCCATTATAGGGATGTCACAATGTGAAAAGTTCCTATCATGGTTATTGTGACCAAAATTATCATTATTACCGTGGTATTTTTAAATGTGCTCAGAATGTTAAAAAAAGATTTAAACTGAAAACTTTTAACCAAGTTTCATTTAAAAAAACACAACACATTCAAAATGATTTCCTTTGTATATTGTACATAGAAACATTGTTTCATGAACCTCAAGTAGAAATTGAATGTGCATATGAAAGCAACAAAAGCATTATAAAAAAAAGGAATATGGCAGAAAGAAAATAACATAAATAACTATAATAAATGTGAAGATTGTGCAAGATAGCCCTTTATGGACTTTAGAGATTCAAAAATAAAAAAACAATTTAAGAATTTTGAAAGATGGCATCTGATGGCCAGATGACGTAATTACACTTTTTGTCCATATAGATTAAAATAGAGTTCATATATGAGAGCTAGGGCTGTCAATTATGGCCAAAATAATAATTAAGATTATTGTTATCAATATTGAAATCATGATTACTGATTATTAGGTAAAGCAGTGTTGGGGTGTGAACGTAATACCATTATGTAATTTGTAATGTCTAATAAAAACGCTATGGATAAATGTTATCCATATATTTAAAGACAAATAATATATATTTTTTGTTTATTAATAATGTCAGCTTGTCAGCTTTTTCTCATTACCTGATGTCTTTATCTCTATTTTTACATTTTGATGGAGGGAGGTTTTTTTTTAATTTTTTTTAATTTGTTTAATTATGTACATAATTGTACATGTAGATGCTTTATTGGGACAGATCCATTAAGAGTTTGAGCAGAAATATGTCGTATAGGAATTAACTACACACAATAAAACATTAACAAAATGCTGTGTCACATGAATGGTTTTTAAAGTAATACCGCTGTGACATGAAAAAAACACAAGTAATGTAAAAAAAAACATGGTCTTTACTTTGTGATATCAATATAAAACTCAAAGCAGTTTGGTTAATGAAGATGAAGTCTAATAAACAAGCTTTGTTTTTCTCCAACGCCTCCTAGTGGTTCAGTACAACAGTTTGGCCAACAAAAAAAACAGGAGTGACACCTCTCATATCGAATACACAATCTTCACAGCCTGCGTTCAGTTCGATGAGGTGACAAGACTTAGACTTAGACTTAGACTTCCTTTTTATTGTCATTCAAATTTGAACTTTACAGTACAGATAAGAACGAAATTTCGTTACATGAGCTCATGGTAGTGCAGGATAAAAAATCAATAAGGTGCATATATAAATAAATAAATAGGTTACTGTACTGATAAATATATTGCACTTCTTCACATGCATCCACATTTATGTACGTATGTTATATTGTCTTTTTTATTCCAGCGAGTTAATCCATTTTGGGGGGAGTTGAGGGGATAATTATGATGCGTTCAAGAGTCTTACGGCCTGAGGGAAGAAGCTGTTACAGAACCTGGAGGTTCTGCTTCGGAGGCTGCGGAACCTCTTAAAACATGTTAGTTAGTGTTAATGTTATTTGAACACTGATACAGTTTGCAGTTAAATAAAGGACAAGTGAGCTTCCCAGTAAACAAACTAATGACTTTATAAAAAAGTTGTGGCAACCTTCAAGACACATCGCCTGCTGCATGTTTCCTCACGTCATTAACAGCAGCTGATGGAAGCTGTATTGAGAAAATAAAAGCAATATCAAATAGTTTTCTCCTTCGCTGTATACTTTTAGTGTGAGACAAGGCGTCTGTCTCCAATATTGTCCACACCTGTCTCAATCTAAACACATCAGTGCGCTCTTAAACGCACGCCGGGAAGCGAGGGAAAATTACGTTAAACCAAGCGCTTGGCTCTGTTTACTCTGAGGGGAAATCTCTGGAGCAAAGTCCGTGTAGTTTGTCCGCCATGATTATCAAGCCAAACGACGCTTTGTTTTCAAGAAGTAATCAATGTTACCAAAAATGCGTTAAAAAATGACGTTTTTTTGGTAATTAAAAAATGTGACTGTATTACTAACCATCAGGAATTTTATTGCGGTTTATCATTATACTGTTTACCATTACAGTCCTAGTCCATTGACAGGCAAAAAGTCAAGGGTGGTCACGGCATGTTCTTGCTGTCTATGCAGGTCAATTTTTTAGGGCATTATGGCAAGTGACAAGGGCGGTCGCGACACTTGCCGCGGTTGCCGTGGTAAAATTCGAACTCTGCGTCAACCCCGCCACAGACCGCCCTATCCAAGTCGGCCACCGCAGGACCGCCAGCACTGGGACACGGGACCCACCCACCCCACCTGCAATGATGGAGATGCAACATCCAGCAACTGCCCTGGCAGATCTTTCCCCTGAGGGAAGAGAAAGAGAGAAAAAAATAAAGATCACAGACATGCTGACACATAAGGTCACTACCTCAGCAGCTGGCCGCTTTGAAGCACTGCAGAATACCGAGCTGCCACGACAGACACGGGGACTAGAAGAGCCAGCAGGCCCCAACTAAGACGGGCATCCGTAAGGGGTGGATGGCGGGACCCAGGGGCCCAAGACACAAGCCCAGGAGCCTGATGCACTGACCCCCACTGTACAAGCAGGACTTGCGAGTGCCTCAAAAAATCTATATATGTATTTATATATTTATATATTTATATATTTATATATGTATATAATTTATATATTCATATATTTGTATAATTTATATATTTATATATAGATACACCAGTCTGCAGTCACCGCCATCCTCTCTAGTGGGTCTGCAGACGCCGCCATCTTCTCCAGTGAGTCTGCAGATGCCGCCATCCTCCCCAGTGGGTCTGTAGTCGCTGCCATCTTCTCCAGTGGGTCTGCAAACGCCACCATCTTCTCTAGTGAGTCTGCAGACGTTGCCATCTTCTTTGTCTCCTGCTGTGCAGCCGCCATCTTCTTCGTCTGCTGCTGTGCAGCCGCCATCTTCTTTGTCTCCTGCTGTGCAGACGCCATCTTCTTCGTCTCCTGCTATGCAGACGCCATCTTCTTCGTCTCCTGCTGTGCTGCCGTCATCTTCTTCATCTCCTGCTGTGCAGCCGCCATCTTCTTCGTCTTCTGCTGTGCAACCGCCATCTTCTTCGTCTCCTGCTGTTCAGCCGCCATCTTCGTCTCCTGCTGTGCAGCCGCCATCATCGTCTCCTGCTGGGCAGCCGCCATCTTCGTCTCCTGCTGGGCAGCCGCCTTCTTCGTCTCCTGCGGGCTCCTCGTCGACTCCGCGACCTCCAGCTTGTCGGTCGCACAAGCGGCCATCAGGCGCCCGCACGCGGCCCCCTCGTCGGCCAAGAATGTGGTCGTTCCGTGGTCGCCCGTCTCGCCAGCTGCAGCGGCGTTCAACTCGCCACCGCCACATGGCTCTTCCCCGCTGGCTGTGCAGTTTGGCGACCCTCCGCCATTCCTCCCTCTTCCCATGTTTGGGTTTTCCTGTGTTTAGAATCACTTCCTGTCCTGGTGCTCTTGTTTTGTCAGTGTTTCCTGTTTGGTCTCTGTGTTTTGTAGCACCTTTACTTTCTGTTCCATGTCCTGTCAGCACACCTGTTCCTCGTTTAATTAGTTCTATTCAGTTCCACCTGGGTGCCTCCTTCAGTGTTGGATCATTGCTCTTCCTTTTAACACCGATGCATCGTGTGCTGTTTTGGGTTCCACGCCTCTTTGTAGGTAATATTGTGTTTCACTTGCATTCCGCCTGCCGTTCTCTGCATCCTTGGGGGTCACGGCGAAGCAACGCTCACCACCCCGTGACAAGTAATTTGACAATGAGCTCTGAGTATGTACTTTTTCTGCCATCTAGTGTCTACTTTTAAGTCTGTGCGGGATAAAACCAGTAAAACATCAATACAGTATTTGTTTTCCCCATTTTTGTTGACCTCCTGTGCTTTTTGAGGGTAAGGTTACATGGAACACTTAAAATATTGGTTATAAAAATTTGTATAAAACCACAAGTTGGTTTAGCTTTACCATGAATTGATTAACGTGGACCCCGACTTAAACAAGTTGAAAAACTTATTTGGGTGTTACCATTTAGTGGTCAATTGTACGGAATATGTACTGTACTGTATAAACTGTACTGTTTTATATAATGTATTCTCTTCTTTTGCAATCTACTAATAAAAGTTTCAATCAATCAATCAATGGTTTAACTTTATTGAATAAGATCCATCCATCCATCCATTTTCTACCGCTTGTACCTTTCGGGGTCGCATCGGTGCTGGAGCCTATGTCAGCTGCATTCGGGCGGAAGCCGGGGTACACCCTGGACAAGTCGCCACCTCATCGCAGATCCAACACAGATAGACAGACAACATTCACACTAACTTAGGGTTAGGGTTGGGGTTGGGGTTAGGGTTAGGGTTTTGTATAATAAGGTCATGCAGAATAAGGCATTAATAAGTACTTAATAATGACTAATTAAGAGCCAATATGTTACTAAATTGCGTGTTAATAAGCAACTAATTAATGGTGAATATGTTCCCCGTACTAAGGTGTTACCAAAGTTTGACAACAATAATAAAAAACACAAACAAATGCACAGTGAAAGCGCAACACTGCTGTCAGTTTGTGATGACAGTAGTGTCAGACAATACCTTTTCATCGTGATGGCAACAATCAAACAGAAGCAAACGGCAAAGCTGTAGGGTGAAGAAGCTAATTGAAAGCCAAACACTCTACAGCCCCGCGGGATGGTCCCTTTTGTGCGCGGAACGTGTCGAGTGCCGACTATCTATGGTGGGGGAGGAAGCCGGATAGGGGGAACGGCACGGCGCGTCTCTCCAACGGAGCTGGAGCCTCCTCGTGCAGCAGGAACAGCTTGGCGGTTCCCTGTGGAACGGACCTGACGACGGTCTGCAGCTGTGCTGAGAATTGTCAGCGTTAATTATTCACATATTTAATCAGTTAAAACAGTGGGACCACAATGCACACTTTTGCACACAGGCTCACTGTCCTCATGAATGGGTTTGTTTTGAACACTGCGCAAAGGTTGGTAGAGTGAATCATATTTAAGATCACTGGTATTGCTGTCCTTTTTTTGGCTTACCGTATTTTCCGGGCTATAAGGCGCACTTAAAATATATTTTTTTTCTCAAAACTCGATACAGTGCGCCTAATGTACGGATTCATTCTGGTTTTGCTTACTGACCTCAAAGCAATTTTATTTGGTACCTGGTGTAATGATAAGTTTGACCAGTAGATGGCAGTCAAATGTAAGAGATACGTGTAGACTGCAATATGATGGCAATATGACTCAAGTAAACAACACCAACATTTTATATCTTCCATTGAAAATATAGAGCATTACAGACGGCGCTCATCCATCCATCCATCCATTTTCTACCGCTTATTCCCTACGGGGTCGCGGGGGGCGCTGGAGCCTATCTTAGCTACAATCGGGCGGAAGGCGGGGTACACCCTGGACAAGTCGCCACCTCATCACAGGGCCAACACAGATAGACAGACAACATTCACACTCACATTCACACACTAGGGCCAATTTAGTGTTGCCAATCAACCTATCCCCAGGTGTATGTCTTTGGAGGTGGGAGGAAGCCGGAGTACCCGGAGGGAACCCACGCAGTCACGGGGAGGACATGCAAACTCCACACAGAAAGATCCCGAGGCCGGGATTGAACTCACGACTACTCAGGACCTTCGTATTGTGAGGCAGACGCACTAACCCTTCTCCCACCGTGCTGCCCAGACGGCGCTCAAATCTATCAAAATGTTTTAGTACGACTTTGGTAAGCTAAAACGCCGCACCACTTGATGGATTGTTGGCGCAACATACGAGTATTATTATGGTGTGTGTATAGGGTAAGACATATTATCTGGCGTTTTGTTCCCCAATATTATGCAAAAGCAACTTTTCTTACCATCAGCACCTCTGTATTTGGGATCTACATAAATCCTGAAAAATTGCGCGCGTCCGCCTTTGTTGTCCGTAGTCGTTATTTTTGTCTATCTTCTTGTTATGGCACATTCACACTCCGCTGTTGCCATTTGTAATATAAAGTAGTGTAAAGTTCTTACTTATATCTGTCAGTAAACCTGTCATGAAAGCGCTAAAATATAAGTGAGTTTACATTATTCACCCAAGGAACTTTAGTTATTAGAGAGTTCCGGTCGGACGGTTTTTCACGGGACACATTTCCGGCCTTGTTGTTTCCGGATGAGAAGATGCTGCTCCGTTATTGATTTAAGTAAAGTCTGAATGTCATTTAAATAGTTAGTTCCATCTTTTGTTACTTCTTCCACCCCCGTCCTTGCACGCTACACCGCTACAACAAAGATGACGGAGAGAAGACGCTGCCGAAAGTGAGCCACATAAATAAGACCGCCCACACAACGGCGCATCCGGAAGCGACTGTCAGAAAGCGGCTTGAAGATTATCTGTAAAACATAATCTATGCAACATTTTGACCAAAGAACCACCATTACATGTTATGTAGACCACAAGGAAGTGTTTTGTATTTAGAAGAGAGAAAAAAATGACTCCTTTAATGCGCCCTATAATCCAGTGCGCCTTATATATGAAAAAAGATCAAAAATAGACCATTCTTCAGCAGTGCGCCTTATAATCCGGTGCGCCCTGTGGTCCGGAAAATATGGTATTTTATGTCCACAGTGTTCCACAGGCTCACAAAAATAAGATGCGTTCAGCAACACTTCCTGGTGAAATAAGTAAAACAGTGGTGGTCAAAATGTTGCCAAATGACAGAAGGGTGTTTGTAATTTGTGTTTTCTCTGCACTCATGGAAGTGACAAAGTTTGGGTTGCATGCTTTTGGAGGTTTTCTGCACGCTCGTGGTAACGCACACTCGCTGGGCTTGTGGAGGCAGATCAGAATCAGAAATACTTTATTAATCCCCGAGGGGAAATTAAAATTTTCAGCACAAGATCTGTGCTCTTACTAATGTGGTGAATACTAGTAATACTTATTGTATTACAAGTAATGGTATTCGGGTCGCAAATAAATGTATGACGTAAGCTACGCCTCTCTTTTACAGATCATTTCTTCCATGTTGTATTCTCTGGCAACCCACTTCTGCAGTGTGTTGTGAAAGGTAGTTATGTCACATCTACAGTTATGATACCATTTCCATTATAAATTCTTTGCGAGCGAGGGCGAACCTGAAAGCGCCAGATTCACATTCGTGTCAGATTTTTCGGACTATAAGGCGCACTTACAATCCTTTCATTTCCTTAAAAATCCACAGCGCGCCTTATAACCCGGTGCGCCTTTTGAGTGTTTTAATTATGGTTGTGCTTACTGACCTCAAACATTTTTTTTTTGTACATCGTGAAAAAAGTGTGACCAGTAGACGGCAGTCACACAAAAGAGATAAATGTGGACTAAATGTTGACGCCTGTTCAATAATGACACTAGCAAGCACCCATAAGCAAGCAACACCAAAGCGTTGACGTGTCATTGACAATAAAGAACATTACACAGAGAGGTGTAATGTCCCAAGTTTAACGAAAAAAAAATGTTGTTTTTGAGTTTTTATTATTATTTTTTAAAATCTATCCTCTCTAATTTATTTTCTACTGCTTGTTACTCTCGGTGTCTACAAGCCGCTCAAGCAAATCATATTGTCTAAAAATGCATTTTCCCATCGATAACATGACGTCTTCGGCAAAGTGCGCGCTCTTTCACTCAATTAGTGCACGAGGAATATATGCATATATATACATATATATATATATATATATATATATATATATATATATATATATATATATATATATATATATATATATATATACATATATATATATATATATATATATGTATATATATATATATATATATATATATATATATATATATATGTCTTAATAAGGTTATCCAAAAAATAGTGCTCGATACCGTAGTAGAGCGCAATATATGTATGTGTGGGAAAAAAATCACAAGACTATTTCATCTCTACAGGCCTGTTTCATGAGGGGGGGTACCCTCAATCATCAGGAGATTTTAATGGGAGCATTCGCATACCATGGTTTATATAGGGCACAGAGTGGGTGGGTACAGGCTGGCCTAGGGGCGTGGTGATTGGTTCATGTGTTACCTAGGAGGTGTTTCCGTCTATGGCGGCATGCTGTTACAATTTCGCTGCGCTTGTTGAGGGATGACAGGTCTGGACGGTAAATAATAAACAGTTTCTCTTTCAAGCATAGGTTGCATCTTTTATTACCACTATTGTAAGGTGTGCTGGATGCAAGAATTTGCCATGTTATTGAATATTCAACATTATTGTCTTTGAGGTCCCAAATGTGTTTGCTGAGTTCTGTGGTATTTCGCAGGTTTTTGTTCCTGAAAGAAGCCTTGTGATTGTTCCATCTGGTTTTGAATTCTCCCTCGGTTAATCCTACATATGTGTCGGATGTGTTAATGTCCTTGCGTATTACCTTAGATTGGTAGACAACTGATGTTTGTAAGCATCAACGGTTTAGAATCAACGGTCTAGAATCTTCCATTTCTCCCTAGCATGGCCCAAAACCAGTCAATCTTTGCTTCCTGAGGAAGATCTTCACTGCCAAGCACTTGGTAGTCCACTACTTCTTCCCGGAGGCTATCCAGGTCCAATCGCAGCTGCGGCTTGGAACTTACAAGCGTATTTCTTCATCTTACTCGTCGTCGGCGTCGCCGCGGCTGTATCTTCCTCATTCTTCTGCTTCGTCTCTTTGTTGTGTGCACAGTTGTGCACTGCACTCTCTAAAAGCCGTAGATGTTATTGTCACATATGCATGTACAGTAGATGGCAGTATTGTCCTGTTTAAGAGTGTCACAACATTGCTGTTTACGGCAGACAAACTGCTTTACGGTAGACGAAAACGTGACTACTGTTGTTGTGTGTTGTTACCGCGCTGGGAGGACGTTAATGAAACTGCCTAACAATAAACCCACATAAGAAACCAAGAACTCGCCCTCGATCATTCTACAGTTATAACGTGATTGGGCAGGCACGCTGTTTATATTGTGGGAAAGCGAACGTGAAAACAGGCTGGCGACACTTCACTCAGGTCCGCATGGAGCTGGAGGCGCTTCCTCCAGCTCCGCCTGAATTTCGGGAGATTTTTGGGAGAAAAATTGTCCCGGGAGGTTTTTGGGAGAGGCGCTGAATTTCGGGAGTCTACCGGAAAGTCTGGGAGGGTTGGCAAGTATGTTCTGAAGAGATGTCAGAAAGCGGCTTGAGGATGGTCTGTAAAACATAATCTACATTTTGACGAAAGAACCATCTTTCCATGTCATGTAGACCACAAGAAAGTGGTCTAATACCCCTTATAATCCGGTGCATCTTGGGTATAATAAATACGGTAAATATAGAGGAAACACTTGCGTTGTTCTCCGGCACGCTAGTATTGGGTATTGACGAAAATGAAAAAATCAGGTATCAATCCTTTTTTTTGTCTTATCAACTGGTGTAAAACCAACTATTGGCAACTGTTAAAATTCAAACACTTATCTTTTTTAAATGTGTTGGATATCATTCCAAGCTTGACGACTGCACGTGTGATACTTAACAACTAATTGCAAGTGATTTCACTGGCAAGCAACATTAAAGCAGAAAAATAAAACTTGCATGCAAACAATGACGCTGCCAGTCGTCTCTGTGAGATTTCGAGGCAGCTTTGACATGTCACTTGGATATCTGAGCACTTTTTATCACCCGTGCATTGTAGTGTGAGCGGTATCATCCTTAATCATGTGCTGCCGCTGTTATTTTTAAAAATATTTACAAAAATATGTCTTGGCACCGCGCACGATTCCCCAGACATGCCATGTTGTTTACAGCCGATTAACAAAGGGAAGGCAAGTCAAGCTTGTGACACTGAGTAATGTGAAGGAGGCGCCACAATAATACCGCAGCGGGAAAAGAAGTCTATAGCAAAAAAGTATGAAAGAGAAAAAGCAACGCACGAAGGAGGCAAAGAACAGAAAGGGAAGGGAAGCCTTGAAGAAGACAATAGGCTGTGATTTTAGCTCTCTGTCGGTCTTCATTGCTGAATGCCTTCTCTAAATGTGTGCATAATAAAAAGACAACACGTCACGTGCTTTGCAGACATCCAGCATTCGGAAAAAGAACATTTGGGTGAAAAGAGAAAAACATGAAGTCAGAATTTCAGGTATGAGCGATTCTTAGAGGATAGGATAGGATAGGTGAGGATAGCATAGGTTAGGATAGGATACAGTAGGATAGAATGGGATAGACTTTATTTATCCCACAATGGGGACATTATGTGGTTGCAGTGTGAGTCCATGAAAAATAAGGTAAAAAAAAACATAAAAATAAGAGGCACGCGTTAAAAACACAAACGACATAAAAGGACAATAAAAGAGCACAGAACTGATGCAACCAGCTGTCAATTCAGTGGATCTATTTTTACATACAGCTACAAAAGCAAAACTCAACAACAAAAAAACGAGCAATAAATCTAAATATTGCGCATATATGCTAGCACCATGCATAGACAAAACAAAACAAGACAAAACAAAAACACCATCCTCATCCTTTCTCTTGATTATGCACATGAATGTGGATAAAACAATGAGTCCAAAATTCATAAACTTCATAAATGATGGGAGAGAATTGTTGTGTTGAGCGCAACAACTACATAAAACTAGAAAATGTTTGGGACCATGTTTTGGCTTTTGCGCATTACACAGTTTTTAAAAAATTGGAAATGCGATCATTGCTAACAGCTAGCATGTTAACAACTTACACCAGGGATTCTCAAATTGTGGTGCATGTACAACTAGTAGTACACCACTAGTGGTTCGCCAAATAATCACTGAATTAAAGTACAGTGTTTTATTTTCCTGTATTCAAACAAAGTGTTACCGTATTTTCCGCACTATAAGGCGCACCGGATTATTAGCCGCACCTTCAATGAATTACATATTTCATAACTTTGTCCACCAATAAGCCGCCCCGGACTATAAGCCGCGCCTACGCTGCGCTAAAGGGAATGTCAAAAAAACAGTCAGATAGGTCAGTCAAACTTTAATAATATATTAAAAACCAGCGTTCTAACAACTCTGTTCACTCCCAAAATGTACGCAAATGTGCAATCACAAACATAGTAAAATTCAAAATAGTGCAGAGCAATAGCAACATAATGTTGCTCGAACGTTAATGTCACAACACACAAAATAAACATAGCGCTCACTTTCTGAAGTTATTCTTCATTCGTAAATCCTTCGTCTTCGGTGTCCGAAGTGAAAAGTTGGGCAAATTTACGATCCACTGGCAGATGTTGGCGTCGTCTGGCGCTGCCTCCTCGTCTTAGTGAAGGTGTGTTCGCCTTCTGTCTTCCATTGTTCCCACGCAGTTAGCAGTCTAGCTTCGAATGCCCTGTTGACACCAATATCTAGCGGCTGGAGGTCTTTTGTCAATCCACCCGGAATGACGGCGAGTATTGAATTAAGCGCGTAAGCGTGTCTCTCAATGTGCTGTTATGAGCTAGCAAATATAACAACTACACTACCCAGCATGTAACGATAGTTACGAGCATGCGCGGTAGCCCTGAGAAGTTCCCACGCAGTTAGCAGTCTAGCTTCGAATGCCCTGTTGACACCAATATCTAGCGGCTGGAGGTCTTTTGTCAATCCACCCGGAATGACGGCGAGTATTGAATTAAGCGCGTAAGCGTGTCTCTCAATGTGCTGTTATGAGCTAGCAAATATAACAACTACACTACCCAGCATGCAACGATAGTTACGAGCATGCGCGGTAGCCCTGAGAAGTTCCCACGCAGTTAGCAGTCTAGCTTCGAATGCCCTGTTGACACCAATATCTAGCGGCTGGAGGTCTTTTGTCAATCCACCCGGAATGACGGCGAGTATTGAATTAAGCGCGTAAGCGTGTCTCTCAATGTGCTGTTATGAGCTAGCAAATATAACAACTACACTACCCAGCATGCAACGATAGTTACGAGCATGCGCGGTAGCCCTGAGAAGCGATGTTGTATGCTGGGAGTTCGAATGTGGTTATGAGCACGCTGTGAGAAAACGTTGAGAACTCAGTTAACACGCCTCGTCTGCATTATTTATAATTAGACAGACAACACACTTAATAGGAGCCATTTTGGGGTCTTTACATAAACACACAAATGGAAATGAAACGTCACATATCCCAGCATGCACCGCGCGCTTCTTCTACGGGGAAAAAAGATGGCGGCTGTTTACCGTAGTTGCGAGACCTAAACTTTATGAAAATGAATCTTAATATTTATCCATATATAAAGCGCACCGGGTTATAAGGCGCACTGTCAGCTTTTGAGAAAGTTTGTGGTTTTTAGGTGCGCCTTATAGTGCGGAAAATACGGTACTTTTCAAACTGTGTGTAATATTTCAGTGGCGAAAATATTAACCATACTTATTAAAAACCTCGGCCTTGTTTTTAATGATTACTTAGGCCTACTACACTACTGTATTTTTCTTTTGGTCATTATGGTGGTACTTGGAGAGCTAAGTACTTTCTGAGGTGGTACTCAGTGAAAAAAGTTTGAGAACCACTGACTGTCACGTTCAAACACTGAGGACATCTATTAAACAAGACAAAAGGCAAGGAATCAAACAGAGACAGAATTCAATTTGGACTCAATATTGAGGAGAGACATGGCCACTGCACTCTCTGTACAGTCCTGCACCACGCTCTGACGAAGAAGGTTTTCGTCTACTCCTTTATTCAGATGTTCAATGTTCACGCACCAACACATGTCACAGAAGGAATGGGAAATATTTAAAACAGTCATTGTTTTCGGTCGCTTTGAAGTCCAAGAAGTGGGATTTCTCGGGCTTGGGCTCTTCCTGGATCCAGCTGGGGCAGGTGTTGGAGGACAATGGATAACCCCTCCCGTCTCCTGACCACAGTGACTTCAAGAGGGCAGCGGGTCGTAAATAGCGTTGACCTCGGTTACCAAATAGTTGGAAGAGAGTTTGTGAAATACTTCAGAGAGAGTTCGTTTAACACTTCAAAGAGAGTTCCTCTGGAAGTTGAGCAGATCCTGCCATCTGTCCGTGTTGAAATCACAGTGGAGTTTTACGAGCCTTCTTCCTCTTGTTAGGCCTCGAAAGACAGCATTCATAATACAACGTTTCTTTTGTGATAACTTACAAACAATTATTCCAACATTTCCCTCCTGTTTACCGCAAAAAACGTTCCCATAATCTCCTTATCCCTAATAACTTCTTCTTGCAATTTTCAGTTAATGGTTAATTTCCTTACGACAAAGTTATGTTTACACTCAGAATTGAACATACATTTTTCCTCATATTTCTGAAAATAAATCAGGAACACCATCCTGGTAGGTATCCTCGTCTTCAGATTCATCTTCCTTGTCGTCCACCAGGAATTACATCTGAACAGCTTTATCATCTGCTGGGCTAATCGCTGTGGTAATCAGACGGTTAAACAGAGAACAGACAGGGAATACAACAACATCCACACAACGTCAGTATTGCTGAACACGGCCATAGATACCGGAATTGATGATACCAAAGACTTGTATTTGCCAAACATGTCCAACCACCCCTCCCACATAGATGTATCTATGCCTGAATGCTCTTTCAGTTTACCGTTAAGGGTGTGCAGGCCTTCCATTGCTTTGGTCAGGCTACTTTCTGCATCAGTGCAGTTTGGTACGAACATGCAACACTGTTCACCAAATATTGCGCACACGCCCCCTTTTTTGCGTCATACGGTTTTGAAAAGCCATAAGGAAGGTGGCGGTGGCGAGTTGATTAGCGACGGCTTCAAGTCTTGGCCTGTGTAAGTTTCCAATCTCTGTACATTGTAGTGGACGTAGTTTATTCTGTCAACATTCTTGTTAATCGTACACCACCAGTAGACGTATGATTGAAATCCAGCTGCAACTTGATTTACCAATTTATAGTCGTCAGATATACTTCTTTGGACACCCATCAATATAAGTTGGATCTACAACACTTTGCCAGTTTACATCATGTCTAGTTATTTTCCAATGTTCAGATATCAAACTGTTCAGGCGTGTTAACAATTCTTGTACAAATATTGATACATTTACTATGTGTATGCAGTTATCTGATGATACGTTTCCTAACTGTTGTACAGAGCCTTGCATGTTAATGCAGGTATAATTAGCTTTTTCACATATTTATCAAATATTGGCTTCTGTTTTGTCTCTTTAGCTACAAGGTCAATTTTGTTTTGCTCATTACTTCAATTCAACTTTTTTTTTTTTTAACTCATCTTGAGTAATTGTCTGGGCTTATACATACAACACAATCAGTTTTTGTAGCCTTTCCCACTTGCTCCGCCATAAGGAACAAATTAATTACCAAAACAGGAACCAATTATTATCACATTTTGACACACCATCAAATGGTATGTTTACAACTTTGTCACAGTGGAATTTGTAGTGTGCTAGTTACATGTCCCTTTGATAACACAAATACAATTCCAAATACTTTTTTTCCATTATATGACCTTTCTACAATGTAAATACAATCCCAAATACTTTTCCCATTATATGACCTTTTTACAATGTGCTAAGTGTATTTAGCTTGGTCTTTCCACTATCTTTCAAATGGTGTTAGTCCTGTTGTACTTGTAATGTTAATGTACATTTTTACTAAATATTTGCATAATGCTTTTGTTACTGTCAGCACATCTGCTTTTCCTTTAGGAAATATTTCTACCTACTTTGAAAATGCATCTACTATGACCAGACAATAATGTTTTCCTTCACTCTTATTTAGTTAATTGCCTAGATGTTTTATACAAAAACATTTTTATAAGAATTAAACTATAGGAAGTATAGTACTTCTGTATAAGGGTAATCATATCCCTCCTGTTGAGCCATCAGTTCAACCTTGGCTCAATATTGCTGCTCACTTATTCCGATTTTTCTTTGTAAGATTGGTTTATTGTCTGGACATACCGTATTTTCCGCACTATTAGCCGCACCTAAAAACCACAAATTTACTCAAAAGCTGACAGTGCGGCTTATAACCCGGTGCGCTTTATATATGGATTGATATTAAGATTCATTTTCATAAAGTTTAGGTCTCGCAACTACGGTAAACAGCCGCCATCTTTTTTTCCCGTAGAAGAGGAAGTGCTTCTTCTTCTACGCAAGCAACCGTCAAGGAAGAGGAAGCGCTTCTTCTTCTACTGTAAGCAACCACCCGCCCCCGTAGAAGAAGAAGAAGCGCGCGGATATTACGTTTCATTTCCTTTGTGTGTTTACATCTGTAAAGACCACAAAATGGCTCCTACTAAGCGACAGGTTTCCGGTTCATGAAAAGACGCAATCTCTCCATCCGCACACGGACTACTATTTCACAGCAACTGCCTAAAGACTTTCAAGAAAAGCTGGCTACTTTCCGTGCATATTGTAAAAACAAGATAGCTGAAAAAAAGATCCGGCCAGAGAACATTATCAACATGGACGAGGTTCTACTGACTTTTGATATTCCTGTGAACCGCACTGTGGATACAACGGGAGCACGTACGGTGAATATTCGCACCACAGGGAATGAGAAGTCATCCTTCACTGTGGTTCTAGCTTGCCATGCTAATGGCCAGAAACTTCCACCCATGGTGATATTCAAAAGGAAGACCTTGCCAAAAGAGACCTTTCCAGCCGGCGTCATCATAAAATCTAACTCGAAGGGATGGATGGATGAAGAAAAGATGAGCGAGTGGTTAAGGTAAGTTTACGCGAAGAGGCCGGGTGGCTTTTTTCACGCAGCTCTGTCCATGTTGATATACGACTCCATGCGCGCCCACATCACGCTGGTTTTTAATATATTATTAAAGTTTGACTGACCTATCTGACTGTTTTTTTGACATTCCCTTTAGCGCAGTTAGATGCGGCTTATAACACGGGGCGGCTTATAGGTGGACAAAGTTTTGAAATATGCCGTTCATTGAAGGCGCGGCTTATAACCCAGGGCGGCTTATGGTGCGGAAAATACGGTACATAGATGTCTTCTTTGATCAACGTGACTCCGTTTTTTAAATCCACATATCTTTTTCTTTTGGAGTACTTTGTTGTTGCATGTCTTTTAGTATATCATGCACTAGTTTGTAGTTTGAAATATGTATTTCCTTTTCTGTTGCTTGTTTTGCTGTTTTGTCAGCAAACACATTTCCTATTGATACTGTGTCTGTTCCTTTGGTGTGTGTCGCACATTTGCATATTGCTATTTTAGCTGGTAGCTGTACTGCTTCTACTAATTCTTCTCTCTCTTTTTTTTTTTTATCAGTTCTCCAATGTGTTACAGATTTTCCTGTTGACTTTATCATTCCTATATTTTGGCTATCTTTATATATATTGTGACCTTTTGATCTTTCATTACTTTACATGCTTCTATTAGTGCTTCTAGTTCTGCAGCTTGCATTGAGCAATTTGATGGTAATTTGATAGCTTTCAAAATTTTCGTTACTGTAACAATCGCACACTCTGTTCTATTTTTATTTCACAGAATGCTGTTTTAGCTTCTGAATTCCACTCTACAAATGCTTAAATTTTACATTATTTGCTTCTTTGTTTGTGGTTTTTGTACTTTGTTTTTCTATTTTCCACAATAGTGCGTCCATTTTTGTTTAGAGAACGTCCTAGATCCTTTACTTCTCTTTTGCATAATTTGACTTTTATTTTGCTTATTTTGTGTCTTTCACTATGTAGATTATTTAATAACGCTAATGTTATTTTTCCTCCTAATTCAAATGTTATACATATTACTTTATGTATTTTTAAGTAATGTTTTAAACTCACTTAACTGTCTATATGCCACTTAATCTATACTTTTACACTCAGAATTTACATTCTTCCCATTGTTTATATTTTTTATTTGCAATTACTATTCAATAATATTCAAAGCAAACAGTTGTCTATCGCTAGCTGATAGTTTTCCTGATTGCCATACCTCCTTATTTATTTTATGTTATGTCCTTATCTTATCTTAGCTCAACACTCAGATGTATGGTGTTGCAAATGTCTAAAACATAATCTTACTTAAGAATGTTATACTACACTTCAAAGTTAAACCTACTTTAAATTTACATGTAATAAATTCATTTTCACACCTTCCCCACTGCGCCACGCACACACACACACACACACACACACACACACACACACAAGGTGGTGTGTGAGTACGTGAGTGCCCTTCTAAGGGCAAAGGTCAGCAACACTTGAAGAGATTTCTCTTCTTTTTTCTCTCTTCTTTCCTCAGCTAATAACCATGTAACCCACTTTATAATTTTATCATACTATACCTCTCAACTCTTATTATAGTTATTAATCTAGGTTTTTATTTGTTCCATTATTTAATTATACATATATATATTTGTATATATAAAAGCGCTCTTTATATATCCAAACATACACGTATATCTTCAGTCTACCTTTTTTTCATCTCTTATTTCAATACCCCCATTATCTCTGTCGTACACATTAGTTTATTCCATTTTGCATTAATTCTTCTTATTGATTTCTTCCCATTTCTTCATCTATTTTTACTTTTATCTCATTTTAGCACTTTGACATTTTTCTCCTATTTGCTTTTTTTCTCTCTCTCTCTGTCTCTCTCCACACTCAATCTCAATGTTACCATCTTTTTTTCTATTTTTCATTTTAAGAATTTGGAGTAATCCGTCGTCCCCTACAGAGCCGAACTTATAAGGATTACTTTTGTCTTGTTTGTAAGATAGTGGTTTAATTTATTATTGTGGTTCACGTCGCTTCTACTGGAGATGGTTCCCCAGTGGAGGTGTCCTGCCTAGAGCATCCACAATAACCCACTATTTACTTCTCACAACTTTAATATGGAGTGATAGCCTAATGGCGATTACTCCCACACACTCTCACATTCACACCTTTCAGTATATTGATCTACGGAAATTTCAATGTTTCATGACATGAGGACACCGTCGCCCTCCAGGTTATTGTTTTTTACGGACAAAATTCAGTTTTTATTCTGAATAGACCATCTCAGGTCTGTTGGACTCCGTCGTCCTCAGGATAATGGTTCACGGATATTTCAAATTATTGTGGGCCCCGACACCCCCTAGTATGTTTGTTTATGGATATTACGGATTCCAGTTTTCGCGGTTCCGTTTACCTGCAGTATATTGGCCTCTTCAGTTTTTATTTTGATTCAGTTTTTATTTAAAATTTTAATACTCACGGACGTTGGACTCCGACGTCCCTCTAATTATTTGGCCTTTTTACCTGTTAGAGCCTAGAATTTACAGGGTTTGTCTATGCGTCGTAACCCTCAGTCACACGCTTTTTCTTAGTCGTTTCTTTCTTCGTCAATTTAAAACGTACTCACTGCTCTCTGCGTTCCTTATTCTTGTCCTCGGATTTCCGTCAGTCTTTCAATTCCAGCCCGAAATGAAGAAAAAGCAGTTCCTCAATCAGGATTTGGATGCCATGGTTTTTCTGGTTTCACTCACTCATGCTGGAATCATCAGACGTGTTGGACTCCGGCTCGAAGGACCAATAAGATGTCACGTTCAAACACTGAGGACATCTATTAAACAAGACAAAATGCAAGGAATCAAACAGAGACAGAATTCAATTTGGACTCAATATTGAGGAGAGACATGGCCACTGCACTCTCTGTACAGTCCTGCACCACGCTCTGACGAAGAAGGTTTTCGTCTACTCCTTTATTCAGATGTTCAATGTTCACGCACCAACACATGTCACAGCAGGAATGGGAAGTATTTAAAACAGTCATTGTTTTCGGTCGCTTTGAAGTCCAAGAAGTGGGATTTCTCGGGCTTGGGCTCTTCCTGGATCCAGCTGGGGCAGGTGTTGGAGGACAATGGATAACCCCTCCCGTCTCCTGACCACAGTGACTTCAAGAGGGCAGCGGGTCGTAAATAGCGTTGACCTCGGTTACCAAATAGTTGGAAGAGAGTTTGTGAAATACTTCAGAGAGAGTTCGTTTAACACTTCAAAGAGAGTTCCTCTGGAAGTTGAGCAGATCCTGCCATCTGTCCGTGTTGAAATCACAGTGGAGTTTTACGAGCCTTCTTCCTCTTGTTAGGCCTCGAAAGACAGCATTCATAATACAACGTTTCTTTTGTGATAACTTACAAACAATTATTCCAACACTGACCTACACTGATACACACATGGCAATATGTCTTGCTTAAAGGCCTACTGAAATGTGATTTTCTTATTTAAACGGGGATAGCAGGTCCATTCTATGTGTCATACGTGATCATTTCGCGATATTGCCATATTTTTGCTGAAAGGATTTAGTAGAGAACATCGACGATAAAGTTCGCAACTTTTGGTCGCTGATAAAAAAGCCTTGCCTGTATCAGAAGTAGCAGACGAGTAGCGTGACGTCACAGGTTGTGGAGCTCCTCACATCCGCTCATTGTTTACAACCATGGCCACCAGCAGCGAGAGCAATTCGGACCGAGAAAGCGATGATTTCCCCATTAATTTGAGCGAGGATGAAAGATTTGTGGATGAGGAAAGGGAGAGTGAAGGACTAGAGGGCAGTGGGAGCGATTCAGATAGGGAAGATGCTGTGAGAGGCCGGTGGGACCTGATATTCAGCTGGGAATGACTAAAACAGTAAATAAACTCAAGACATATATATACTCTAATAGCCACAACACAACCAGGCTTACATTTAATATGCCACAAATTAATCCCGCATAACAAACACCTCCCCCCTCCCGTCCATATAACCCGCCAATACAACTCAAACACCTGCACAACACACTCAATCCCACAGCCCAAAGTACCGTTCACGTCCCCAAAGTTCATACAGCACATATATTTCCCCAAAGTCCCCAAAGTTACGTAGGTGACATGCACATAGCGGCACGCACGTACGGGCAAGCGATCAAATGTTTGGAAGCCGCAGCTGCATGCGTACTCACGGTACCGTGTCTGCGTATCCAACTCAAAGTCCTCCTGGTAAGAGTCTCTCTTGTCCCAGTTCTCCACAGGCCAATGGTAAAGCTTGACTGTCATCTTTCGGGAATGTAAACTATGAAACACCGGCCGTGTTTGTGTTGCTGAAGTCGGCCGCAATACACCGCTTCCCACCTACAGCCTTCTTCTTTGCTGTCTCCATTGTTCATTGAACAAATTGCAAAAGATTCACCAACACATATATCCAGGATACTGTGGAATTTTGCGATGAAAACAGACGACTTAATAGCTGGCCACCATGCTGTCCCAAAATGTCCTCTACAATCTGCGACGTCACACGCTGACGTCATCATACCGAGACGTTTTCAGCAGGATATTTCGCGCGAAATTTAAAATTGCACTTTAGTATACTAACCCGGCCGTATTGGCATGTGTTGCAATGTTAAGATTTCATCATTGATATATAAACTATCAGACTGCGTGGTCGGTAGTAGTGGGTTTCAGTAGGCCTTTAAATGCATGGTTGTTAAAGTGCTAAGTCTCATTTTGATGTGCAAAATACTCAAACAAAAATGCTAACGGTTAGCAAGCTAGGAACTTGGGTATACATTGGGATAGCGTGATAACATATCTTGCTTCAAAAGATGGTTGTTTAGGTGTTAAATCTCATTGTGATGTGCAAAATTCTGAAATGCTCAAAGGAAATTGCTAACAGCAGACATGCTAGCAACCTGTTTGGAGACATTGTAATAACATGGTAACACCTCTTGCTTAAGTCCATGGCTACTAAAGTGTTGAATCTCATTGTGATGTGCCAAATGCTAACAGCTAGCACGCTACCAACCTATGTGGATACATTGTGATAGCATGCAGGGCCGGCTTTCCTTACAGGCGAACCAAGTTGGCCGCCTGGGGCGCCATCCTTTGGAGTTGGCGCCAAAATGCAGAATGTAAAATATATATATATATATATATATATATATATATATATATATATATATATATATATATATATATATATATATATATATATATATATATGTATGTGTGGGGGAAAAGAATCACAAGACTATTTCATCTCTACAGGCCTGTTTCATGAGGGGGGGTACCCTCAATCATCAGGAGATTTTCTGATGAAAATCTCCTGATGATTGAGGGTACCCCCCCTCATGAAACAGGCCTGTAGAGATGAAATAGTCTTGTGATTTTTTTTCCCACACATACATATATTGCGCTCTACTACGGTATCGAGCACTATTTTTTTGGATAACCTTATTAAGACATATATATATATATATATATATATATATATATATATATATATATATAAACAAAAAATAAAAATATGTAAATTGAAATGTATGTATAATGTGCACTCTGTGCACTTAATTGGAACGTTGGTATGGCTCATGTATTCCCCCCAATTTCGCCCCCATGCCATTTGCACTACATTTGTAGGTATTAAGTTATTTTATGCTCAGATTTTTTAAATGGCTTATTTTTTTCTACAAATAGCAATTTTTTGTCTGGACATGTAAAATAAATCAATACTAACTGTGTAATGCAGCATATAGCATTTTCTCTGGAGATGAGTGTTTTACTCTTCCCTTGCCAAATGATCTAACATCGGTTGCCCCAAAAGATGGATGCTAAAGTGCTAAATCATAATGCAACTAAAGCTATTTTATTATCAGAGGGAGCTAACAGCTTGTGTAGCTATATTGACATCAGCGGCTGATGAGCTGCTTTCGCACCTCGGAGTTCGCAAAAGTTTTTTCTGGATGATAAATAATGCCTCTTACCTTGATGGTAGAAGGATGACTGTCACAGTCCTTGCAGTGTCTTGTGTTTCTATGTGTTGTCTGTCTGTGTGTGGTTTTGTGTGGGTGGAGTTTTGGTTCCTGGCTTCCCAGTTTGGCACACCTGTCGCTGATCATCTCACTATCCTGCCTGCCATTTTCTCATCACCTCCTCTCTATAAAAGCCCTGGTCTTCTCACGCGGCACTGCCAGATCGTTTCACAGTCCTACACATGGTAACGCTTCTAGGAAGTTTTCCTAGCATTTTTTGATGATCTTGCTGTTTTTGTGTTTTTTGCTTCTGGTGTTTTTGCTCCTCGACTTACCCCTGTTTTCCTCTGCCTTCAGTGCCTACCTACTACAAGCCAGCTAAACACCTCCTCTCCAGCTGACGACTCCTCTCCCTCATCCCTTGTTTGTTTAGATAAAAACCCTTAGACTTTGGATCTGTCGTCTTGTCTGCTTTTGGGTCCGCCAGTTTGTTAAATCGTGACAATGACTCTGAGGACATTAACCGAAAAGTTGGTCAACTTTGACATCCAATTTATACCCAGTAATGGCGAGAAAGACACGGAAAAATCCTGTCAGTCGCCATCCTAGTGACAGCAGACCTTGTACACTGAGTGATGTTGTAATATGTTTGTTGGCTCTCATGAAATCTGCAGTGAGTTTTAATCAGTGTCGTGCAATGAAAAGCTAACGTGATGGGTCTTTTAAATGAATTACGCCGCCGAATGCTTAAAATGATCAAAATACATAAATATGACATGTTATTATACATGTCCCCATTACTACATGATATACAGTCGTGGTCAAAAGTTTACATACACTTGTAAATAACATAATGTCATGGCTGTCTAGAGTTTCCAATGATTTCTACAACTCTTCTTTTTTTTTTTTTTGTGATAGAGTGATTGGAGCACATACTTGTTGATCAAAAAAAACATTCATGAAGTTTGTTTCTTTTATGAATTCATTATGGTTTTACTGAAAATGTGACCAAATCTGCTGGATCAAAAGTATACATACAGCAATATTAATATTTGGTTACATGTCCCTTGGCAAGTTTCACTGCAATAAGGTACTTTTGGTAGCCATCCACAAGTTTCTGTTAAGCTTCTGGTTGAATTTTTCACCACTCCTCTTGACAAAATTGGTGCAGTTCAGCTAAATTTGTTGATTTTCTGACATGGACTTGTTTCTTCAGCATTGTCCACATGTTTAAGTCAGAACTTTGGGAAGGCCATTCTTAAACCTTAATTATAGCCTGATTTAGCCATTCCTTGACCATTTTTGACGTGTTTTTGGGGTCAATGTCCTGTTGGAACACCCAACTGCGCCCAAGACCCAACCTCCGGGCTGATGATTTTACAAACCCCGTTTCCATATGAGTTGGGGAATTATGTTAGATGTAAATATAAACGGAATACAATGATTTGCAAATCCTTTTCAACCCATATTCAATTGAATGCACTACAAAGACAAGATATTTGATGTTCAAACTCATAAACTTTATTTTTTTTGTGCAAATAATAATTAACTTAGAATTTCATGGCTGCAACACGTGCCAAAGTAGTTGGGAAAGGTCATGTTCACCACTGTGTTACATGGCCTTTCCTTTTAACAACACTCAGTAAACGTTTGGGAACTGAGGAGACACATTTTTGAAGCTTCTCAGGTGGAATTCTTCCCCATTCTTGCTTGATGTACAGCTTAAGTTGTTCAACAGTCGGGGGTCTTCGTTGTGGTATTTTAGGCTTCATAATGCGCCACACATTTTCAATGGGAGACAGGTCTGGACTACAGGCAGGCTAGTCTAGTACCCGCACTCTTTTACTATAAAGCCACGTTGATGTAACACGTGGCTTGGCATTGTCTTGCTGAAATAAGCAGGGGCGTCCATGGTAACGTTGCTTAGATGGCAGCATATGTTGTTCCAAAACCTGTATGTACCTTTCAGCATTAATGGCGCCTTCACAGATGTTTAAGTTACCCATGTCTTGGGCACTAAATCACCCCCATACTATCACAGATGCTGGCTTTTCAACTTTGCGCCTATAACAATCCGGATGGTTCTTTTCCTCTTTGGTCCGGAGGACACGACGTCCACAGTTTATATAAAAAATAATTTGAAATGTGGACTCGTCAGACCACAGAACACTTTTCCACTTTGTATCAGTCCATCTTAGATGAGTTAAGGCCCAGCGAAGCCGACGGCGTTTCTGGGTGTTGTTGATAAACGGTTTTCGCCTTGCATAGGAGAGTTTTAACTTGCACTTACAGATGTAGCGACCAACTGTAGTTACTGACAGTGGTTTTCTGAAGTGTTCCTGAGCCCATGTGGTGATATCCTTTGCACACTGATGTCGCTTGTTGATGCAGTACAGCCTGAGGGATCGAAGGTCACAGGCTTAGCTGCTTACGTGCAGTGATTTCTCCAGATTCTCTGAACCCTTTGATTATATTACGGACCGTAGATGGTGAAATCCCTAAATTCCTTGCAATAGCTGGTTGAGAAAGGTTTTTCTTAAACTGCATTTGCATTTGTTGATAAAGTGGTGACCCTCGCCCCATCCTTGTTTGTGAATGACTGAGCATTTCATGGAATCTACTTTTATACCCAATCATGGCACCCACCTGTTCCCAATTTGCCTGTTCACCTGTGGGATGTTCCAAATAAGTGTTTGATGAGCATTCCTCAACTTTATCAGTATTTATTGCCATCTTTCCCAACTTCTTTGTCACGTGTTGCTGGCATCAAATTCTAAAGTTAATGATTATTTGCAACAAACATCCAACACAATTTCCCAACTCATATGGAAACGGGGTTTGTAGGTTGTCCTGAAGAATTTAGAGGGAATCCTCCTTTTTCATTGTCCCATTTCCTCTCTGTAAAGCACCAGTTCCATTGGCAGCAAAACAGGCCCAGAGCATAATACTACCACCACCATGCTTGACGGTAGGAATGGTGTTCCTGGGATTAAAGGCCTCACCATTTCTCATCCAAACATATTGCTGGATATTGTGGCCAAACAGCTCAATTTATGTTTCATCTATGTTATTATGACTTAAACGTGTGGACAATGCTGAAGAAAGAAGTTCATGTCAGAAAACCAACAAGTATGTGCTCCAATCACTCTATCACAAAAAAAAGGAGTTGTAGAAATTATTGGAAACTCAAGACAGCCATGACATTATGTTATTTACAAGCGCATGTAAACTTTTGACGACAACTCTATATACTTAAATTGGCATATAAAACCTTAATAGAGGTGTTTGGATATTTTTTTAGAGCGCTTTATAGACAGAATAGAGCGACTACCATTGGCTCCATTGTAAGCAGACTTTGGATCGCATTTATTTATTATTTAGAATGCATAAAAAAAGAAAAATGTATGTGTTCTTGTCTGTCATAAGGATTGTGAACGATAGGCAAAATGGTGTAAGAAAGAAATGTTATAATGTAATTCCAATATTTATTGTATTGCATTGCCTTAAAGGGGAACTGCACTTTTATTTTTATTTTTTTGCCTATCATTCACAATCATTATGAAAGACATGACGATGGATGTTGTTTTGTTTTGGGGCGGTATAGCTCGTTTGGTATAGTGGCCGTGCCAGCAACTTGAGGGTTCTAGGTTTGATCCCCGCTTCCGCCATCCTAGTCACTGCCGTTGTGTCCTTGGGCAAGACACTTTACCCACCCAGTGCCACCTACACTGGTTTAAATGTAACTTTGATATTGGGTTTCACTATGTAAAGCGCTTTGAGTCACTAGAGAAAAAGCGCTATATAAATATAATTCACTTCACTTCACACTTTTAATTTTATTTTTTTTGTATTCTAAATAATAAATAAATGCGATCAAAAGTCCGCTTACAATGTACAATGGAACATATGGGAGCCGCGCAATTCCGCCTACAAAGCCCTTAAAAAAGCATCCAAACACCCCCATTGAGATTTTATATACATGATGTAAGTATTTATGTGATGAGGTAACGGGTACATTTATAATAACATTTACTATTTACATATTTTGATCATTTTAAGCATACGCGGTGCATTAATTAAAAAAACGAATCACATTTGCTTTTGTTTCTTCATTTTTTCTTTTTTTTTTCATTTATTCATTTATTTCAGGCAATGACACAAAAAAAAGCACAAGGTAGACAACACATAATATTAATATAATGTAAAAGGTAAGTAAGGTACAGTATGTAAGCATGATGATCCAGTTTTGCCTGAAAGGGAGTGAAAAGAAGATAATTTGTTTAATCCCAATCCCAGTTCTCCATTCAGTGATTAATACATTGAGCTTCATTGTTACTTTGTACAAGGATTATACAAACCCCGTTTCCATATGAGTTGGGAAATTGTGTTAGATGTAAATATAAACGGAATACAATGATTTGCAAATACTTTTCAACCTATATTCAATTGAATGCACTACAAAGACAAGATATCATGTGGTGATATCCTTTACACACTGATGTCGCTTGTTGATGCAGTACAGCTTGAGGGATCGAAGGTCACGGGCATAGCTGCTTAGTGAAGTGATTTCTCCAGATTCTCTGAACCCTTTGATGATATTACGGACCGTAGATGGTGAAATCCCTAAATTCCTTGCAATAGCTGGTTGAGAAAGGTTTTTCTTAAACTGTTCAACAATTTGCTCACGCATTTGTTGACAAAGTGGTGACCCTCGCCCCAAACTTGTTTGTGAATGACTGAGCATTTCATGGAATCTACTTTTATACCCAATAATGGCACCCACCTGTTCCCAATTTGCCTGTTCACCTGTGGGATGTTTCAAATAAGTGTTTGATGAGCATTCCTCAACTTTATCAGTATTTATTGCCACCTTTCCCAACTTCTTTGTCACGTGTTGCTGGCATCAAATTCTAAAGTTAATGACATCAAATATGTTGTCTTTGTAGCATATTCAACTGAATATGGGTTGAAAATGATTTGCAAATCATTGTATTCCGTTTATATTTACATCTAACACAATTTCCCAACTCATATGGAAACGGGGTTTGTAATACAGATGGTGCATCATGGTGGCATTACCACAGGTAACAACAATTATTACACTGTAACAATAATTTGCAGCAACAATGTCGGAAGAATGAACAATACCAACAATGGTGAGGGACGAAATACCATCAATGGTAATAGACAACATAGCAATAATGGTAAGGAAACCTTGAGCACATGTTAACAGTTTGAAACAGAGTAAAACAGCAAGTCAAATTAAAGACCCTCATCTCTATATTATAACCAGACCCCATGTTTGTATAATAGTTTAAATCGATTAATAGTTTGGCAATGCTTGTGTTGTCAGTCCAGTTTGTTCCAGAGTTTTACTACTCATACAGACCCACAAAAACATTTACGAGTGCTTTGAGCTCTCGGCTATGAGAAACATCCAAAACCTCTCAAATGATGAGCCTTAACTCATGTTATAAAAACATTTTGTAACAACAATAATTTGAGAAATGCTTTATATAAGATTATTGATGTGTTATGTTTAACAAGATCATCAAATTTGAGCAACGTTGATTGCATAAACAGATTGAGTATGCTCTAAAAAAAAAAACTTTGTGAATGATCCGCACTGCTCTTTTCTGTAACATGATCAGAGGATTAATTGTGTTGTGGTAAGAATTCCCCCATACTTCAACACAATATGTAAGATAAGGGCAGAGGTGGGACCAAGTCATTGTTTTGCAAGTCACAAGTAAGTCTCAAGTCTTTGCCCTCAAGTCCGAGTCAAGTCCCGAGTCAAGACAGGCAAGCCCCGAGTCAAGTCCAAAGTCAACACTGGAAAGTCTCAAGTCAAGTCCTAAGTCCTGCATTTTGAGTTTCGAGTCCTTTCAAGTCCTTTTAACCACAGACTAATATATTTACACAGATTGTGTAGGCTTTTCAAACGCTGTATTTATTTATTAAAACAAGTGCATTTTAAATTGCAGGAAAGAAAATTGTGCTGACATTGCACTTTATAATAGCACTATTAACCAGTCATTTTAAACATTAACTCATTCCTTTACAGAACAAACACATTGAAAAATAAAGTGCAAATGTACTTATTTGTACAAAAGTGTTAACATTGAAAAAACATGACATATACGTGAACATAACAAAAAAGTTGTACTTTTTATATGTCAGGGCCCTATGCTGCATTGCATTTGCAAAAGACCAAATTAGCCAAGAGTCTGTCAGTCATTTGTGCACGATGGGGGCGTAGTATGATGCCACCATGGCTGAAAACTCGCTCCACTGGAGCACTGGAGGCAGGCACTGCCAAGACTCTCATGGCCACTCGGAACAGTGAAGGAAGAGTCTTCATGTTCAATGCCCAGAACAAAAGAGGGGAGAGAGTTGTTTTGGGTTGGTGCACTACTTGTAAGTGTATCTTGTGTTTTTTATGTTGATTTAATTAAAAAAAAAAAAAAAAAAAATTATTTCTTGTGCGGCCCGATACCAATCGATCCACGGACCAGTACCGGGCCGCGGCCCGGTGGTTGGGGACCCCTGAGCTAAACAACCAACAGTATGTCAGAAAGCTAGCTAAAACGGTACACATATTCATAATATAGTATACATTTTAACTGACCTTTTTTTTACTATTTTTGTCTTTTTTTAGGTGGCTAAAATACGCGGTGCTGCTGACCGCCGTCTAACGTTACGTGTGATATATTGACTAACGTAACCCTGCTTAAAAAAAATCACTGAACAAAAAGTATGAATAAGGTAGTGAACTGCAACAGATTCCCGTGTTTGCAATAACGTTATAACGTTAGCAGTGAGTTTACAGCCTCACTGATTTAACTACACAGCAAATAAAAGTCACGTTACTTAGCCAATAAACGTTATCTTACATTCAAAACTTACCGTTCTTTGTGCAACTTCAAATGCCGGACGAAGTTGGAAGTTGTTGCCTCTCCATCAGTAATTTTCGAACCGCATGTGTTGCATACTGCAAACCGTTTTGTGTTGACCACCTCGTAATTTTTATACCCAAACAAAATTATTTTAGGTATCATTTTTTGTTCACTGGCGTGTGGTCTGGACATGTCTTCTTCGTTGGTTGTCCTGCAATTTGATTGGATGAATGCTGTGTGATGAAAACAAAGTAGATCTAATTTGATTGGCTGTTGTACTGAGACCACACCAGCTGACACACGCAACGCTGATAGACAAGTACACAATGAAAAACACGGAGCGCTCCCGAATAACTTTTTCATCTTTGGGTTTTGGGGAAAGTAGCAAGTCATGTCAAGTCATGTCAATTCAAAAGGCTCAAGTCCAAGTGAAGTCACAAGTCATTGATGTTAAAGTCTAAGTCGAGTTGCAAGTCTTTTTACATTTTGTCAAGTCGAGTCTAAAGTCATCAAATTCATGACTCGAGTCTGACTCGAGTCCAAGTCATGTGACTCGAGTCCACACCTCTGGGGAGTACCAAGGTGCACTACAGAGTATGCAGTGCATTTTCATTAAGGTGTAGTTTTGCTTTGTTTATAATTGAGAGGCTTTTGGAGATTTTTGTTTTAATGTGTCCGACATGGGGTTTCCATGATAGTTTACTATCAATTATTACTCCCAAAAATGTATTCTCATTTACGATTCAATTTGGGTACCATCAATACTTATTTTTTGTTCAGATGTTATGTTGTGATTTCCAAACATCACTATCTTAGTTTTATTTATATTCAAGAATAATTTTTTGTGTCCATCCATTTTTTTAATTATGTTTAGTTCTGTGTTTACTGTATTTATGAGCTCATTATAGTCATCGCTACTGTAGAATATATTTGTGTCGTCTTCAAATAGTATACATTTCAGTGCTCTGGATGTATTACACATATCATTAATATACAAATGAAACAGTTTTGGCCCCAACACAGACCCTTGGGGGACACCACAAGCAATGCCAAAAGTATCTGATAAATATTGACCCATTTTTACAAACTGTACCCTCTCTGTTAAATAATTTTTTAACCAGTCTACAGCCAGTCCACTATTACATATCGTTCCATCTTATTTAGTAGAATTGGTATCAAAGGCTTTTTTAGATCAATAAAGATACCAACTGCATACTTTTTATGCTTCAGTGCATTAATAATTTCTTCAATAGCTTCAGTTATCGCATTTGAGGTTGTTCTTTTGGACCTAAAACCATATATGATGTTTCTCAAGAAACGTTTCAAGTTGAGAATTTAATAGTTTCTCTAACATTTTTGAGAACTGAGGCAAAAGAGAAATTGGTCTGTAATTGGTAAAAACGTGTTAGCTGTCACTTTTGAAGAGCGGAGTTACCTTAGCTATTTTCATTTTACTTGGAAAGCGGCCAGTCTGAAATGGCAGGTTACATATATAAGTTCAGGGTTTTACAATATTCAGTATAACTTTTTGAACCAACATCATGTTGATATCATGTCAGTCAGTGGAGCACTTATTTTTACACTTCCGCACAATGTTTGTCACTTCCTGCTCATTTGTAGCTGAGAAGAAGAATGACAATAAATTCTGTTTAATAGTTTATTTTGTAACTCCATTGTCTGGAATATCAACAGCCAACTTAGGACCAACATTTACAAAAAAAACTATTGAACTTATTCACTACATTACTCATATTATAATTGTCACCATTATAATCAATAAAGTAATCAGGATATGTCAACTTTGAATATCATTGTTTGATTAGGCTCTTCAAAACATCCCAAGTTCCTTTTATATTGTTTTTGTTTTCATATAGTTTTTTTTAATAATATAACCGTTTGCTTATTCTTATAATATCAGTTAATTTATTTTTGTACTTATTGTATCTTTGTTCAACTTCTTTTGTTTTTACTTTGATGAACAGTTTGTAGAGATTGTTTTTTCTTTTTACTGGCATTAAAGGTGCCATATGTAGTAATGTGGCCAGAAATGGTACTGCAATCACTGTCAAAATTATTTAGTCCCATCCCACTCTCCATGACTGTGGTTGCCAGATATTCAGCCAAATCCGAATCCTACTCCAAGGAACTTCAAATGGCAAACGACGAGTCCTACGCTGTAAATTTCTCTTGTTTATGCTTCTTGCAAGATGGTTTACTAAGTGATTATGCCATATTTTACTATTATCGATAAGCCAAAGGTATTTGTAAAGTTACGCAGCAATATTTTCGTCGGGAGTCAGGACAGATTGTTGGCATTACCCTGCTAAAATGTTTAGTTTAACAGCACGGACCACCATCGAAATAATTATATATAATACTATATAATACATTATATATTGCATAAGCCTTCTTTGATGGCAAGCCAAGGCCAACAGCAAAATTACCGCCCACATTTCGTTCAGCATAACTCCATGTTGCATCCAATCTGTTGGACAAAATAGTTAACATACAAAATGTTAATTTCCATTTATTACAAGTAATAAGAAAACGTAAATGCCTGACTTACCTATGAAGGAGGAAATTAGCAAGTTTGGCGTCAGATGAAAAAATGTTCTCCGCCTTCAATCGTCTCCATCTTTCAATGGCATCCCCGATAAAAATCCTGGTTTTGTTCCTGGCTTTGTCCTGAATAAGTTGAGAATTGTAAGGACGCCTTTTAGATTTACTAAGGTCTGACATGTTTAGTAACTTTACCAGTGGCAGTAGCTAGACGAAGAGGGCGGTGCATAACTGGCAATCTGGATGTGACACACTCACAGACTTTCTAATTGGTCAAACGGTGGCATAGAAATTAAAACAAAAACAATATTTCGGGGCTGTAAATCTAATTTTGAAATGAGCATGTCCCGGCTGAACTACCGTTATCAGTTATAAAGTTATTCGAAAAAAAACTTGATTTATTCATGCCTTTAAGCATATCAGGGATGCCAAAACAAATTAACACTCCACTTCAACTTAAAGAAAGCATAAGTCTGGCATAAGATTAGTGTTTTTCACATCTACCATTGTTTTCTGAGTATTTTCACTTGATCAAGACTTTTCTAACATTTCACACTACAAAATAGTAAAAGTATGTACTATGTAATAGTAAAATAGTAAAAGTATGTACTATGATTCCTGCTGATTTTGGAATCGGACAATAATAAAGGCTCCAATATGGGTACCATATCAGAAGTGAAAAAGTTATCGGGACAGCCATACAGTATCATCTACAATATATTGTTCTAACAATTCACTTTACTGAAAATGATAACACATCTCAAAACTACTTCTCCGTTTTAAATACTTATTGCGGACGTAAGATATTTTTTTCTCTAAAAAAAAAGATTGAAGAGGCTGGGTTGTGTCATGTTTAGGGTCTGCAGATTTACAGTATATAATCCAACCACTAGAATAACACTAAAATAACTAAAAGACTTTTGTCCTAACAAGTGAGAGCTTTTCTTACTGTCACTCACACAGTAGTGACTTGGACAGCAGCTGCTGTGACATAGACGTGGTTCAAAATGACTGATAATTATCTGATGACCAATCAATGAACTATCTCACACTACTATATATGACAAGTTAATTTGAGAAGTTTTATTATGTAAAAAGTAGGTTTTACTCGCACGTCAAGTTGTTTCTATTGGCCACCTACCTCCTTGCCTCATGAGTCCTAACAAATCTCACACACAAACAAACAGAGCAACAATGCACATATTTTCAGCAAAAACTGATGAAAAGCGACAACTAGCAGGAGCGAGATGACAAAACCAACCGGCACGACTGTGGCAATGTCACATCCCCGTGTTTTCATACCCTAAAAATAATCTTTAAACAGAATAGGGTGTCTGCCAAAGGATCAAGCAGGCACAAGTGCTGCACCAGCTGGTGCCACGGAGAATACTTTGGATCTGCATGCCGCTCAAAATTATTCACAGGTCATACATGTTGGATGTGATCCATTTCTATCTACACTAACTATAATATTTGCAAATGATAGAGCAACTTCTAAAGAAGCTACATATGGACAACACACATTAAGTCACAAACAGACCTAAATTGTTTGGGGGCCCACATTTCCTGAAAACTCAGGCTTACCTTCACTATTAGTCTTACTATATTTGTATTTTTTCCGAAGAACCAGCATCCTCTACTGTAGACATTGAATGATTTGGTCTATATATGTTGTTGAGTTACAAGAGCGCTTTGCTGTTTTTAAGGACCATGTGTAAAACAGAAAGTCATTGATAATCTCTATGATCTAGTATAATGGTTCTCAAACTTTTTTTCACCAAGAACCACCTCTGAAAAAACATGGCTCTCCAACTACCACTATAATGATCAACATGACAATACGGTAGAATAATAGGTTTAAGTACTCATTAAAAAAAAAAGGGCAGAGGTTTTATTTAACAGGTATACGTAATTTTTTTGGCCACTGGAACAGTTTGAACAGAAACACTGTGTTTGGATACAAGAAAATAAAACACTGTATTTTAATCAAGTGATTCTTTGGCGTACCACTAGAGTTGATTTTTTTAAGAATCTGCCGCAAAACACAAGTTTTTTTTTAACTGAACTCACAGGTCACCAGTTGAATAGGCCAAATAATGAAAATGAGAGGGCTTGAAATGGAACCTTGAGAAACACCATTAGTATAACTAAAAAAGTTGAACAAATGACTACTGACTGCATCTGCAGTAAACAAACTACTACAACAACAACTAAGTTACATAAACCACATTATGACGAAAAAATGCGTAACTGCCAAAAATTAGAGGACTTAAAGGGGTGCCTTGAGGAACACCTCAGTTACATAAATCACAACTTTGGACTCCAGTGTTCTATGTTTGCTAGCAAGGTTCAAATGTCAACGCAATGCAGTGGTCCAAGTTCCTCTAGACAACAGTATAACTCTAGTGTTTTTAGGAATTTGCTACAAAAATATTGGCCTCTCAAGTTTTGAACTGAATTCACGTGCCAAATGTGTATCCTTAGGACCACCATTTGAATAGGCCTGCCATATATGGCCAAGACCTATACACAGTGATGGGCAGTAACAAGCTACATGTGGCTTAACTACATTTTCCAGTAGCTTGGCGGTAGCTTTGCTACTTTTTTAACGAGTAGCTTTTCTTGTAGCTTAGCTACGTTTAGACCCATGTAGCTAGGTAGCTTACGTCAAAGCTACAAGCTACAAAGAGAGAAAATGGACTGTAAATCCAGGCCCCAAAATACAACTGGATGACCTGGGTGAATGAGAACATCCACTCAGGATGATTGGTTACTGTTCATATGATGGGTCACAATTGGCTAAGGTTAAGGCAAAACATTATGGACTGGCCAATGAGAGTAAATATAAGGTGGGTCATCGAAACTAGTAAGCAAAATCATAACAGACTCACACTCATGTCACATGACGATGAGGGACTCGGAGACAGAGAGACGCTTCAAGCTAACGACTCAAAAACAAACTAAATAAACTTGAAAATGGCAGAGGAATTATCTCCAGCAGATTAGAATTTTCCTTTAGTGTTGAAGATGACGTGTAGGAAACCCAAATACTGCGTGTCCTTGGCCATATTTAGACAAATTTATTTGTTTAGAAAAAACAACGCCATAAACCTTAGTTTTTAGTTGTTTACTCTGTAAACCAAAATCATAACTGCGCTCTTCACCTAAGATGTCGAACACAAATGTAGTACTTCATGAAAAGTTGTACTGCCCATAACCATTACCAACTGTTCCCAAACAACACACAAGTCATTGTGTTTTTGTCAAGATGTAGATAGATGCTGTTTTTTACAGTAGGCAGATAAAATGTATAACATTATAGGGGTGGGCCAAAGAAAAGGCAAACTAAATAAATACATACAGTGCGGGGACCCCTAGAGGTAGTTGTAGGGTGTCCCCAGCTAAATGACAGATAGTTAATAGTAATGAACCATTATTGGGTGCATTTGTTCACTCTCAGTTACATTAACGTTGATATTATACCTGTGGGCCCATAGATATAATCTCCGTTAAATGTAGCGTTGATGTAGCAAGCTACTTTTGCCGTGTAGCTTGTATTGTAGCTTGCTACAATTCTCAGAGGACAGCTTCACCTGTAGCTTTGCAACATTTAATCAAGAGTAACTTGTAGCTTACCTTACTACAATTTCCATCTAGCTTACCTATCACTGCCTATACATACACTGAACACGCAACACTTTTGTTCTTGCTCTCATTTTTCTGAGTTAAACTCAAAGATCTAAAACTGTTACTATATACACACAATACCTATTCCTCTCAAATAGTGTTCACAAATCTGTCAAAATCTGTGTTAGTGGGCATTTCTTTTTTGCCAATATAATTCATCCCTCCTTACAGGTGTGGTATATCAAGATGCTGATTAAACAGCATGATAATTGCACAGGTGTGCCTTAGGCTGCCCACAATAAAATACCACACTGAAATGTGCAGTTTTATCACACAGCACAATGCCACAGATGCCGCAAGTTTGGAGGGAGCGTGCAGTTGGCATGCTGACTGCAAGAATGTCCACCACAGCTGTTGCTCGTGAATTGAATGTTCATTTATCTACCATAAGCCGTCTCCAGAGGCGTTTTAGAAAATTTGGCAGTACATCCAACTGACCTCACAACTGTAGACCACGGATAACCAAACCAGCCCAGGTGATCATCTGAGACCAGCCACCCGGACAGCTGCTGCAACAATTGGTTTGCATAACTAAATAATTTCAGATATTTATTAGGGGTGTGAATCTTTGAGCACCTATACAATTCAATGCGATTCTAATTCATGGGGTAGCAAGTCGTTCTTCGCTTCAAACTGGTTCTTGCAATGTATTATTTGGTATAATAATTATAACAGGTTATAACAGGTCATAACAGGTTATAACAGGTAACGGGTTGGAAAAGCTACTCCTGGTTGAATGAAGATTGCCTAAATTTTTTTTTTTTTAAATGTATTCTTTAAAAAAATAAGGCTGTTTTTTTCCGCATTTTTAAATTATGAATCGATTTAGAATAGCGATTCGGATGTTAATGAATTTATTGTTCCCCCTTAATATTTATTTAGTTTTTTATTTTAACTAAAAAGAGTTTAAAATGTATGACGATATAATATTTCATAATACTGGAGTTTAAAAGATATGCAATTGCATTCAATTCAAGTATTTTTTGAAAATGGAAAGATTGCATTTCGTAAGAAAAGATAGGTAAAATACTTTATTGACGCATAATACCAAAAATGATTCCCGGGCGCGGCCACCGCTGCTGCTCACTGCTCCCCTCACCTCCCAGGGGGTGATCAAGGGTGATGGGTCCAATGCAGAGAATAATTTTGACGATTTGTGACAATCATTGGTACTTTAACTTTAACTTTAATTATTTGAAAGCTTCCATGGGCCACTTTAAATTATATGGCAGGCCAATTTAGGCTCCCAGCCTTTGAGTTTGACACCTGTGTAATAAACAAACATAACGAAGGGGCTTCTTCACTGTTTCAGAAGATGACATTTTGCATGCCATTTGCACGGAATGTTCCGCGAGGAGGAAAAAAACATCGCCCTGTGACACATCAAACCTTTCAGTTTCAGTTCAGAATCAAAACAGGTTGACAAACTAGGAATTTTTCTTGGTGCAATCGTGCAACATTAAACACATATAACACAGAATAGGTAATAAAATGATCTGAAACTGAGCTATCAGGATCTTGTTATTGTTCATGTGCCTGATGGCCGAGGGGAAAAAACTGTTCAGATGGCGGGAGGTGTGGGTCTGGATGGATAGTAGTCTCCTGCCTGAGGGGAGAGGGGAGAATAGTTTGTGTCCAGGGTGAGAAGAGTCAGCTGTGATCCGACCCAAATGCCTCCTGGTCCTGGAGGAGAACAGGTCCTGGAGGGATGGGAGTTTGTAGCCAATAATCTTCTCAGCAGCACGTACTATGCGCTGCAGTCGATGCGCTGCAGTCGATGCTTGTCCCGGACTGTGGCGCCGGGGAACCACACGATGATGGAGGAGGTGAGTGTAGAAACGTGATGTCCACTCTTGCTTTATAGAACTGTGTTTAATGAACACCTTCAAACATCAATCATACTCCGCTGTACTCTTTACCGGCATCGCTACCGCTCTCTATGCTATCAACATCCAACTTCCGGGATTACGTGAGAGACTCGAGAACTCAGTCTCTTAAAGGGGCCGTGCCCATTTTCACATTACATCCCTCCTTTTCTTTCAAAGTAAATGTCCTTGTTTCTGTTGAAAAAAGGACTGTATGGTGACACTTAACTTAAGTCAAACTAAAGATTTTGCCAGTTCAAACTTTCACAATGACAATACAATACAAATATTTTAAATGGATAGCAAATGCCTCCTGACATTAATATACAGGAGCAAATAGAAATTCAAAGGTTAATTCAGTTCAAGAGTCTCCTTGGGAGTCGTCTGTCTGCTCTGACAGGGTATCTCCTCTGGTCTTGATCCGGACCTTGTTGTTGTCGTTGTTGATCCTGGTCATGAATCTGATCACCGGTACTGTCCTCATCATCATCATCTTCACTGCTGTCACTGTCACAATTCAGTGGGACAAATGGTTGGTGTTTGAGAAGCTTATACAGGGACCTGTGCCTGGTGACTTCATGTCCCTGTCTTTTTGCGGTGACCATTGTTCCTTTCACTGAGATGACCTTGTATGGCTTGTGGTTGAATGGTGTGACCATTTTCCCGGTTCTCCTCTGACGTATCAGGACAACATCACCCTGTTTCAACTGTGAGTGCACGGCATTCCTCCTTTCATTCGCATATAGTTTCATTTTCGTCTTCCTTAGTGCATCAGTTTGCCTGAGGTCATTGTCGTCGGTGGGGTGAGAGATGGAGGGCAGTTTTATTGACATGGGTCGACCAAAGAATAATTCTGCTGGAGACCGGTTGGTGGTGTGGTGAGGAGTGGCGCGATAGTTGCGAAGGAACTTGTACAATTCTTGCTTCCATGGCTTACCTTCAACCATGGCAGTGTGCACAGCCTTGATCAAAGGTCTGTTGAATCTTTCAACTACTGCATTGGCCTGTGGCCAGTATGGTGTGATTTTCCTGTGGTGGAAACCGAGGTAGTGAGCAAAGTCACAAAATATGTTGTCTGAGAAAGGGGGCCTGTTGTCACTCTTGACGACTTCTGGCGTGCCCACCAAGGAAAATATTTTATCCATGACAGGGATTATTGTGTGTGCTGGGGTTGAGGATGTGATCTCGACGAAGGGGAATCTTGAGTATTCGTCCAGCATAACAAGCAGGTAATCACCGGAGGGTAGGGGACCGCAAAAGTCCACGGAGACATTTTTCCAGGGTCCAGTTGGGAGTTCAGACATTTGAAGTGGCTGGTGTTCCGTTCTCAGTACTGATGACTGACATGGGATGCGCTGAGACACTAGTTCTTCTGCTTGCTTGTCTATTCCCGGGAACCAGACCTTTTCTCTGAGTAGCTGCTTGGCCTTAACTACGCCTTGATGTCCATCATGAGCGAGAGCTAGAGCTCTAATTTGTAGCGTCTGTGGCAGTACCAGTCTGTTGCCTCTAAGGATGAGGCTGCCGTCATCCAGGAATGTGAGCTCTTCCCTGACGTTGTGGAAGGCTTTTAACATTGAGCGATCAAATTCCGAGGGGCCGTCATACAGGTAGGTCCAGTCGCCAGAGTGAATCACTTTTTTCAGGTGTAGCAGCACTGGGTCCTTGACTGTCTCTCGTTTCACTTCTTGGAGAGTCATTGCTTTGGGGATTGCATGTTCTGCGATGAACCTGACATGGATCTCAGTGTCAATGTCATCAGTTGTCACACACTTGTGGAGAGTTTGTGGGTGGCGTGACATATAGTCTGCTGGATTGGATTTCCCCGCTTTGTGGACCACTTTGAATTTGTAGGGTTGGAGTCTGAGAGCCCATCTCTCTATGCGTGCTGGGGGTTTGGACTTTGGATTGTTGAAAATCAGTTCCAGTGGTTTGTGGTCTGTAACTATGACAAAATCCGATCCATATAGGTACAGGTGGAAGTGTTCGCAACTTCAGACTATTGCAAGTGCTTCCCGCTCAGTCTGGGATTACCTTTGTTTCACTGGAGTCAGGGCTCTGCTGGCATAGGCCACAATGTGCGTTTTGTTGTTTGTTTTGTCTGTTTGTGCAAGGATGGCGCCGAGACCAACCGGGCTTGCATCCACAATGACTGTTGTCTTTCTTCCTGGATGGAAGTAGCTCATAACTGGGTGGCTGATTAATCTGTCTTTTAGCTGAGGCAGGGCATTTGTATGTTTTTCTGTCCAGTGCCAGGCCGCATCTTTCTTTGTAAGTTCACGAATAGGCTGGGTGATTGATGAGAAGTCTGGAATGAAGCGAGCACTGTAGTTGGCTATTCCCAGTAGACTGCGGACTTCACTCTGGTTCTGAGGCAGCGGCATGTGTGTGATGGCCTGGATCTTCTTAGGGTCAGGTGAGACACCATCTTTTGAAAAGACATAGCCATAGAATTCCAAAGACTGTTAGTTAAACTCACATTTTTGCTCATTGATTGTGAGGTTGTTCTCAGCGAGTCTCTTGAAGAATGCCTCCATGAAACGATCGTGATCTGCAGGTGTGGCCCCAAATATGATAATATCGTCACTGAAATTTCTGACCCCTGGTATTCCGTGCAGCACGTTTTGAATTGCGTGCTGGAAAACTTCTGCTGCCGACGATATTCCAAAGATGAGCCTCGTATATCTCCTGAGTCCCACATGTGTCGAAAATGTGGTGATGTATCTCGATTCGGGTGCTAATTCCAGTTGATGGTATCCTGCGTTGAGGTCCAGCTTTGAGAAGATAGTTGCACCGCCGTTGAGATCGTGTATGATGTCATCCACTTTAGGTGGTATGTGCCTTTCTCTCTGGACAGCTGTGTTGGGCAGGCGCATGTCAATGCAGAGACGGATTTGTTCTGGATTTTTGGGTTTTGGAGTCGTTACGATGGGGGACACCCATGGCGTTGGGCCATGAACTTTCTCAATAATGCCCTGGTCTTCTAGGTGTTGCAGTTCCTGCTCTACTTTCTTTCGCATGTGGAAAGGAATGCAACGATGTGGTTGGACTACAAGCCGTACGCTGTCGTCGATGTGTAGCTTGACTTGGAAATTATTTAGTTTCCCTATGCCAGTGGTGAGATTTGGATATTGCAGGAGTAGCTGTTGAGTCTTGGACATGTCCTGCTTCTGCGTGCAACACACTACGTGCAGTAGGCCTAGTTCAGTTCCTGTTGTGTGGCCCAGTAGGGAGCCATGAGCTCCTTCAGCCACATAGAAAGTTGCTTGGACAGTTTTGCCATTTGCCGAGACTGTTGTGTTTACTTTTCCTCTGAGTGGGAGTGGAGTGTTTGAACCATAGGGAAATATTTTCTTTCTAGCTTGTTCGAGCTTTACATTTGACTGTATTGTGCCGAAGGCTGTCTCATCAAGAATGTTGGCTGAAGCACCTGAATCGATCAGAACGTTCATGTTTTCACCAGCTATCACAAGCTGCCGCACTGGTGGTAGTGTGCCATCAGCTGTACTTGTGACAAATAGGTACTCATTATTTGTGCTTGAGTCTTGTGCAGCTACATGGCTGACAGAGGTGTGAGGTAGTTCGTCTACATCAGTCTGAAGTGATCTGACTTGTTTATATTTACGTGCTGTTGTTTTGTACATGCTGTGTGTTTGTTTGGTTGTCTGTTGTGAGAGACAGCAACGAGCATAATGATTGAGTTTCCCGCATGCATTGCACGAGACGCCTTTTGCCGGGCATGCTGATTGCCCTCCCTGGTGAGGAAATGTGCCCCCAAAATTCCTGCATGTTGTTTTTGATTGCTGTTGTTGTTGTGCACTGTTCATCTTTGATCTGTGGGGCAGCGAGCCTGTCCATCTTTTGTTGCTTGTGCTAGCTATGGCTGCAATCTCTCCTGTGTTATTTTTGTTTTCCATGTCAGCAGCTTGAAATTCAGATGTTTCGAATGCCCTGGCAAGATCCAGTAGGTCTTTGAGAGTCATCCTTGGGTCTCTTAGTGCTCTCCTTCTGAGCAGTGACGACATGCAGTTGAGTATGATTTGTGATTTTATTTCTTTATTTTTGTCACTGAATTCACATTTTTGGGCCAGTTTCCTGAGTCTAGTATGGAATGCATCCATTGTTTCTCCCTCGTTTTGTTTTGCTTGTCTAAACGTGTAGATTTCAAACTCCACATTACTACTTGGGCTAAAGTATGCAGTGAGTAGCTCAACTGCTTTATGATAGTCCTTTGCCTCTCCTTTTTTAGTAAAAGTCTCAAAAATATCTTGCACTGGTTCCCCAGCATAATACAGTAGCATAGCCCTTTTACGTCTTGCATCCGTTATGGCTGCTGCAGTGAGAAACGTTTCAAAACGCAACATCCACTTCTTCCATTTTGAGGAGAGGGAGGCGGGTTCGAAGTGCTGATATCGAAGTGTGGGAATTGCGGGAGCCCAGCTAATGCCGCCATCTAGCTTGTTTTCGTAGTTTTATTTATCTCAATCTCTCTTTCGTTCTGTCTGTAGTGCTGGTTAGCAGTGGAGTAGCATGTATGATTGATTCAATGGTTTTCACTTACTACCGATCAGCTTCGTAGCATGTTATGATATTGCTCCGTGCAGTGAATGGGGCAGACGGTCCTTGAGGGGAAAATCTATGGGTTCTTTCACAGCTTGTGCTCCGTATCCTCGTCGCCAATATAGAAACGTGATGTCCACTTTTGCTTTAGAACTGTGTCTAATGAACACCTTCAAACATCAATCATACTCCGCTGTACTCTTTACCGGCATCGCTACCCCTCTCTATGCTATCAACATCCAACTTCCGGGATCACGTGAGAGACTCGAGAACTCAGTCTCTTATAGGGGCCGTGCCCATTTTCACAACATTACAGTGAGGATGGACTCGATGATGGCTGAGTAGAACTGCACCAGTATCTCGGTCGGCACCTTAAGTTTCCTCAGCTGCCGCAGGAAGTACATCCTCTGCTGGGCTTCTTGATGAGGGAGCTGATGGTCGGCTCCCACTTGAGATGATGGTGGTGCCCAAGAAACGGATGGAGTCCACAATGGAGACAGGGGTGGGAGTCAATCAGAGTGAGGGGGGATGGTGGGGCTGTGACTTTCCTGAAGTCCATGATCATCTCCACTGTTTTCTGGGTATTCAGCTCCAGGTTGTTGAGGCTGCACCAGGACGCCAGCCGGTCCACCTCTCTCCGTTAGGCGGACACGTCGCCATCCGAGATGAGCCCAATGAGGGTAGTGTCGTCCGCAAAATTGAGCAGCTTTACGGACTGTTAAATTGAGGTGCAGCAGTTTGTATACAGGGAGAAGAGCCAGGGGGAAAGTACACAGCCCTGAGGAGTACCAGTGTTCGTGGTTCGACTGTCTGAGACAATCTTGCAGTAGCAGTTCAGTTCAGTTTCAGTTTATTTCGAACATGCATACAATACACTGTTGTGCATTACACAATTCCAGTTGTTTTATTACAGCATGTCCGAAAAGGAGTAGGAAGAAGCAGAGCTTATTTAATCCTACCCCTTTTCATACCATAGCAATTTTATCCAATTTCCTTGTTCCCTGTAACAGAACAGTGAACAATAAATACTAAATATATAATATACCATAGCAAGCATACAAATATTAAATATATAAATAATCTTTGTCTCAATAAAAAAGGGGGAAAAAAAGGGTTCAAGATGTTCATCATAATTCTTCTTCTGTGTACTTTGTGAACACTTGTAGTTTGAACAGTCTCTTAAACTGAATCATATTGGTTCTTTGTTTGATTTCTTTACTTAATCCATTCCATAATTTAATTCCACACACTGATATACTAAAGGTTTTAAGTGTTGTACGAGCATACAAATGTTTTAAATTACATTTTCCATTTGTAGTTGTTACCCCATATTTTTACACAATAACTCAGATATGGTAACACTAGTGAGCAGTAGAGAATATGAAGTGATTTTTGGTCTAGAACAGTGTTTTTCAACCACTGTGCCGCGGAGTGTGCCGTGAGATACAGTCTGGTGTGTCGTGGGAGATTATCTAATTTCACCGATTTGGGGTAAAAAATATTTTTTTGCAAACCAGTAATTATAGTCTGTAAATGATGTGTTGTTGTTGAGTGTCGGTGCTGTCTAGAGCTCGGCAGAGTAACTGTGTAATACTCTTCCATATCAGTAGGTGGCAGCAGGTAGCTAATTGCTTTGTAGATGTCAGAAACAGCGGGAGGCAGTGTGGAGGTAAAAGGGTGTCTAATGCTTAAACCAAAAATAAACAAAAGGTGAGTGCCCCTAAGAAAAGGCATTGAAGCTTAGGGAAGGCTATGCAGAACGAAACTAAAACTGAACTGGCTACAAAGTAAACAAAAACAGAATGCTGGACGACAGCAAAGACTTACTGTGGAGCAAAGATGGCGTCCACAACATGAACATGACATGACAATCGACAATGTCCCCACGAAGAAGGATAAAAACAAAGTAGATACGGGAAATATCGCTCAAAGGAAGACTTGAAACTGCTCCAGGAAAATACCAAAAAAAGAGAAAAAGCCACCAAAATTGGAGCACAAGACAAGAACACTACACACAGGAAAACAGCAAAAAACTCCAAATAAGTCACAGCTTGATGTGACAGGTGGTGACAGTACACCTACTTTGTGACAAGAGCTATATTGATGCATGGTTGGTTATGGTTTAAAGTCATATCCAACAATTGCGACAACGACTTTTCACTGTCAACTGAGTTTTGTTGTATAATGATTTCTGTTGGTGGTGTGCCTCCGGATTTTGTCAACACAAAAAATGTGCCTTGGCTCAAAAAACGTTGAAAATCACTGGTCTAGAACATGTTTTGCTTTATTCATTATTGACGTGTTGCTTGCTACTTTACCTTATCAGCCACGTGAAACGCCAGCATCGCTACGACGGAAAGCCGTGAAGAAAAGTGTGACTTGAAATCCACATTTTAAAAATATCAAACATAAATAAGTTCATCAGTTATCGATGTGTTTTTTGTAATTGTATTTTTAGAAAAAAATACTGCGAGCCGCACTTTGGACACCACTGGATTAGTTTGTGCATCCTCATCCTGGTTGTATAAGATTCTCCCACTTTTTCCTCACAAGAGCACATTCTAACCTTCAGCTCATTATTTAAATCCAGCTGTCGCGTTCCAAAAAAAACCATCAAAAACTACAGCTACTCCTACAAGATCTGCAAAAGAGACCTTTCATTGTTCATTGTGCAATTTGTGCTCCACTCACAGGGTTTTCTTCCAAGTGAACAACCTAATGTAGCAGAAAGAGCGCCACTGAAAGGTGGTAGTTACGGAAACTGATAAAAGACGAATGATATCCTACTCCTCACAATGGCAGCATGTTTCAAATGAACATATATTAGCACCGTGCAATGCGCCTATAAATATCATCTTAATCTTCTCAGCGGTGTCTCAGCGGGAACGTGCAACTGGTGCGAGGAAAGCATGGTGATTATGGTGGCTGTTGCTAAACTCTTAGACTACGTTTACACTGCAAGCCAAAGTGGCCTAAATCGATTTCATTCGAAATCTGCTTTTTTTCTAGCTGACTGTTTACACTGCAAGTAAAATGTGATCTTTATCAGACTCCAGTATAAACGCGCACAAGCCCCAATGTGACCTTGTCGTTACTTGCATGCGCAATTTTTTTTTTGTTTTTTTTGTCCTGTCCAGCCACTCAGGCAAATCATATTGTTGATGTACAATAGATGCCCATACTTGCTGTACAGATTTACTTTTCAAAAGAGAAGTGTGGGATACTTCTTTTGTTGTCTTATTTGTATTTGACTTTATTAAATGGATTTATATTAATGTTTGGTTAAAGCCAACATTCAGAACCAATCAAGCTCATACATTGAGGTACCTATCACTGTACTTGACTATAATTACAACACATGTTACATGATATAACTATATTAATGTGTTACTTTTCATCTATAGTAGTTTTAATATAAAACCCAAAACCAGTGAAGTTGGCACGTTGTGTAATTCGTAAATAAAAACAGAATACAATGATTTGCAAATCCTTTTCAACTTATATTCAATTGCATACCCTGCAAAGACAAGATATTTAATGTTTGAACTGAGAAACATCATTTTTTTTGCAAATAATCTTAACTTAGAATTTAATGGCACATTAAAAAAAGTTGGCACAAGGGCATTTTTTACCACTGTGTTACATGACCTTTCACTCAGTAAATGTTTGGGAACACATTTTCAATGGGAGACAGGTCTGGACTGCTCCAAAACCTGTATGTACCTTTAAGCATTAATGGTGCCTTCACAGATGTGTAAGTTACCCATGCCTTGGGCACTAATACACCTCCATACCATCACAGATGCTGGCTTTTGAACTTTTCACCTATAACAATCCGGAACACTTTTCCACTTTGCTATCAGTCCATCTTAGATGAGATCGGGCCCAGTGAAGCCAGCAGCATTTCTGGGTGTTGATAAATGGCTTTCGCTTTGCATAGTAGAGTTTTAACTTGCACTTACAGATGTAGTGACCAACTGTAGTTACTGACAGTGGTTTTCTGAAGTGTTCCTGAGCCCATGGGGTGATATCCTTTACACACTGATGTCGCTTTTTGATGCAGTACCGCCTGAGGGATCTAAGGTCCGTAAAATCATCGCTTCCGTGCAGTGATTTCTCCAGATTTTCTGAACCTTTTGATATTACGGACCGTAGATGGTGAAATCCCTAAATTCCTTGCAATAGCTCGTTGAGAAATGTTGTTCTTAAACTGTTCGACAAATTGCTCACGCATTTGTTCACAAAGTGGTGACCCACGCCACATCCTTGTTTGTGAATGACTGAGCATTTCATGGAAGCTGCTTTTATACCCAATCATGGCACCCACCTGTTCACAATTAGACTGTTCACCTGTCGGATGTTCCAAATAAGTGTTTGATGAGCATTCCTTTTTTGCCACTTATGCCTCCCTTAGAGATAGGGTGAGAAGCTCTGTCATTCGTTGGGAGCTCAAAGTAAAGGAGCCAGATGAGGTGGTCCGGGCATCTGGTCAGAATGCCCCCCGACAGCCTCCCTCGGGAGGTGTTTAGGGCACGTCTGACCGGTAGGAGACCACAGGGAAGACCCAGGACACGGGGGAGACATTATGTCTCCCAGCTGGCCTGGGAACGCCTCGGGATCCCCCGGGAAGAGCTGGGGAGAGGGAAGTCTGGGTTTATCTGCTTAGGCTGCTGCCCCCACGAACCAGCTTCGGATAAGCGGAAGAAGATGGATGGATGATGAAAACATTTTAAATAATATTCTGATCAACACTAATATTATTAATTAAACAAATCTGATAAATATCAATATCTATATTATAAATAACATTATCATACAATTAGTATTATCATTATTTAAATATTATGGAAATATACTATAGAAATCTCAATATTACCTGTGATGAGGTGGCGACTTGTCCAGGGTGTACCCCGCCTTCCGCCCGAATGCAGCTGAGATAGGCTCCAGCACCCCCTGCGACCCCAAAAGGGACAAACGGTAGTAAATGATTGGATGAAAATCTCATTATTATAGAAATATGAAGTGTTTTCTATCTACTGTGTTATTATAAAAACAATATATTATACAAATTGTCATGATCCGTAACTCGGGTCATGGCATGATTTATGTTTGGTAGTTTTCCTGATTTCGTCTGTTTCCTGGGTGCACCCTCTTTCCCTGTTGGTTTCCATGGGCACTGATTCTCCTCACCTGTCTTAGTTTTGCAATTAGTGTTCCCACCAGGTATTTTGGTTAATCACTCCTCTTTATAGTTTCCTGTCACCCAGCAGTAGTTGCTGGGTCATTGTTTGCTATAGGCAACATTTATGTTCTCCAGGTTTTTCTCCTCGCTGTAGTGATTTTTGTACACACTAGCATTCCTCGATTTTTCACCCTTGGTGACATTTTGTGGTTTTTGTAGCTCCACGCTTGCTAGTATCCTCAGTTTTGTATTTGTGTCCTGCGTTTAATTTATTAAAAACCTTAATCTTACCTGCACGCTACTCCTGCTTGTCTTCTGCCTTGGAAGGAACGCTACCAGCGCAGCTATGCGCCCCCGAAGACGTAACACAAATAATATATATCTATAACTATGATATAAATATTAGAAGAGAATATTATTATTGATATACAATTATTTATCTAATAATAATAATTACTCATGTTAATGTAATTGATATTTATGTTTATATAATAACAATGTTTATAATAATAATATTTACTTGTATCATTGAGGTTTTGTTGGTTCATAGAGAACACCTGGCCTGAAAGGTGTACTTGGAGAAGCTTCCGAGTACAGGAGACTCACATTGGATGTAAATTCAAGGAACTTTTTTCCATCCATCCATTTTCTACCGCTTGTCCCTCTTGGGGTTGCTGGAGCCTATCCCTGCTGCATTCGGGCGAAAAACGGGGTACACCCTGGACAAGTCGCCAGCTCATCGCAGGGCCAACACAGATAGACAGATAACACACTAGTGACCATGTAGTGTTGCCAATCGGCCTATATTTTAAATAAACTAAAATATTTCAATATTTTGTTGCTCCTCCCTAAACTACACTGTTTAAATTATTAATTAATTATGTAATTACTTATCAATTCACATAGTTATTAACTCAAACAGGTGAAATCAAGCTTATTCACAGGTTTGCAATAAAAATATAGTCAGTGATGGGGGGGGCAATTTCAAGAAAAAGAATTAAAGGCCTACTGAAATGCGATTTTCTTATTTAAACGGGGATAGCAGGTTCATTCTATGTGTCATACTTAATAATTTCGCGATATTGCCATATTTTTGATGAAAGGATTTAGTAGAGAACATCGACGATAAAGTTCGCAACTTTTGGTCGCTGATAAAAAAAGCTTTGCCTCTACCGGAAGTAGCAGACGAGTAGCGTGACGTCACAGGTTGTGGAGCTCCTCACATCTGCACATTGTTTACAATCCTGGCCACCAGCAGCGAGAGCGATTCGGACCGAGAAAGCGACGATTTCCCCATTAATTTGAGCGAGGATGAAAGATTTGTGGATGAGGAAAGTGAGAGTGAAGGACTAGAGGGCAGTGGGAGCGATTCAGATAGGGAAGATGCTGTGAGAGGCGGGTGGGACCTGATATTCAGCTGGGAATGACTAAAACAGTAAATAAACACAAGACATATATATACTCTATTAGCCACAACACAACCAGGCTTATATTTAATATGCCACAAATTAATCTCGCATAACAAACACCTCCCCCCTCCCGTCCATATAACCCACCAATACAACTCAAACACCTGCACAACACACTCAATCCCACAGCCCAAAGTACCGTTCACCTCCCCAAAGTTCATACAGCACATATATTTCCCCAAAGTCCCCAAAGTTACGTACGTGACATGCACATAGCGGCACGCACGTACGGGCAAGCGATCAAATGTTTGGAAGCCGCAGCTGCATGCGTACTCACGGTACCGCGTCTGCGTATCCAACTCAAAGTCCTCCTGGTAAGAGTCTCTGTTATCCCAGTTCTCCACAGGCCAATGGTATAGCTTGACTGTCATCTTCCAGGAATGTAAACAATGAAACACCAGCTGTGTTTGTGTTGCTGCAGTCGGCCTCAATACACCGCTTCCCACCTACAGCTTTCTTCTTTGCTGTCTCCATTGTTCATTGAACAAATTGCAAAAGATTCACCAACACAGATGTTCAGAATGCTGTGGAATTTTGCGATGAAAACAGACGACTAAATAGCTGGCCACCATGCTGTCCCAAAATGTCCTCTACAATCTGTGACGTCACGCGCTGACGTCATCATACCGAGACGTTTTCAGCCGGATATTTTGCGCGAAATTTAAAATTGCACTTAACATTGAAACTTTTTGTGTTGCAATGTTAAGATTTCATCATTGATATATAAACCATCAGACTACGTGGTCGGTAGTAGTGGGTTTCAGTAGGCCTTTAAGGAGCCTAACATCACATCGCTGTGATGCAGGTGAATGATTGTATTCTTTATTTTTCACCTTCTATTTATTTCTACGTAGTTTTGAATACCTCCCACGTCTGCCCCACATTGCTCTTGTCTCCCCACTCGTTAAAGATGTAGGCACTGCTGCGGCACCTTTTTTTTTTTAATTCATGGCACACTGCAAATGTCTTCTTAATGTTGGGGTACAGACTCCTCAGTCCTTTCAACAACACTTTGTGGTGTTAACATATGTGAGAGTTGTTGATCTCATACAGGTGCAGGTTGTGTGTTTTTGCACATATTTAACATAATTTGATGAAATTATACAAACAGTGATTAAAATCCGTCCAAAAATTGAAATTAAACATTTTCAGTCTGTTAAAAATACTAAAATGCTGCCAGACAATTGTACCTGAGAGTTGAATTAATTATAAGCACTGTTGGTTCATCAAAAGTGTAGATTGTGTGGAAACATTTTTGTTTCTGCAACACATGACAGGATAAAATGATCCTCTGCAATCAAGTTCCCTTATAGTTCTGAGGAATAACATAATTATCATTATTATTATGTCATTGATCTATACCACTTGGGTTGAAACTTACTAAACAAGGACCTCTATGGGTAATGTAGGATAATACAGTCTAACTTGATATTTTAGTTTGTATTAAAAAATGAGATACATTTTTATCACTTAAATTGTTTTTACACTTGGAGCCTGTTTTCTTTCCTATTCCGTTGACAAATTACATCCCACACCAGAAGGACACCTTCCACCTCTCAGTATGCTCTGGTGTATCCGGGAAACGCCACGTCGCCCTTTTCACAAACACTCAATTTGCTCATCCTGCTCAGCGTTACGAGTGCTTTGGGTTTTGACTCCAGGAAAGATTGCTTTGACCTTTGGGAGCTCGGTATAGAAACATATGACACTTAAGTTCATTTGTCAATTTAAAACCTGAAAAATAAATAAAACTGGTATCGCTGATGGCAAGAAGTGTGACGATAACCGTAAATCACGTAGTGGAATTTACATGGTGATTTATTATTTACACAATTTACTAACAATTCATGCAAATGCAGCCAAAAGCACGATTTCTGGCATAAAAATGTCCATCAAAGTGTGCTTTTTTTCTATTACTCAACCAACAATGAGTATCAGTTACTTAAACAGTACATGCAACAGAAGCACACTGTGTTCCTATGCTTCATGTTAACATAAAACACTTACAAACCCCGTTTCCATATGAGTTGGGAAATTGTGTTAGATGTAAATATAAACGGAATACAATGATTTGCAAATCCTTTTCAACCCATATTCAATTGAATGCACTACAAAGACAAGATATTTGATGTTCAAACTCATAAACTTTATTTTTTTTTTGCAAATAATAGTGAACTTAGAATTTCATGGCTGCAACACGTGCCAAAGTAGTTGGGAAAGGGCATGTTCACCACTGTGTTACATGGCCTTTCCTTTTAACAACACTCAGTAAACGTTTGGGAACTGAGGAGACACATTTTTTAAGCTTCTCAGGTGGAATTCTTTCCCATTCTTGCTTGATGTACAGCTTAAGTTGTTCAACAGTCCGGGGGTCCCCGTTGTGGTATTTTAGGCTTCATAATGCGCCACACATTTTCAATGGGATACAGGTCTGGACTACAGGCAGGCCAGTCTAGTACCCGCACTCTTTTACTATGAAGCCACGTTGATGTAACACGTGGCTTGGCATTGTCTTGCTGAAATAAGCAGGGGCGTCCATGCTTGGATGGCAACATATGTTGCTCCAAAACCTGTATGTACCTTTCAGCATTAATGGTGCCTTCACAGATGTGTAAGTTACCCATGTCTTGGGCACTAATACACCCCCATACCATCACAGGTGCTGGCTTTTCAACTTTGCGCCTATAACAATCCGGGTGGTTCTTTTCCTCTTTGGTACGGAGGACACGATGTCCATAGTTTCCAAAAACAATTTGAAATGTGGACTCGTCAGACCACAGAACACTTTTCCACTTTGTATCAGTCCATCTTTGATGAGCTCTGCCCCAGCGAAGCCGACGGTGTTTCTGGGCGTTGTTGATAAACGGTTTTTGCCTTGCATAGGAGAGTTTTAACTTGCACTTACAGAGGTAGCGACCAACTGTAGTTACTGACAGTGGTTTTCTGAAGTGTTCCTGAGCCCATGTGGTGATATCCTTTACACACTGATGTCGCTTGTTGATGCAGTACAGCCTGAGGGATCGAAGGCACGGGCTTAGCTGCTTACGTGCAGTGATTTCTCCAGATTCTCTGAACCCTTTGATGATATTACGGACCATAGATGGTGAAATTCCTTGCAATAGCTGGTTGAGAAAGGTTTTTCTTAAACTGTGCAACAATTTGCTCACGCATTTGTTGACAAAGTGGTGACCCTCGCCCCATCCTTGTTTGTGAATTACTGAGCATTTCATGGAATCTACTTTTCTACCCAATCATGGCACCCACCTGTTCCCAATTTGCCTGTTCACCTGTGGGATGTTCCAAATAAGTGTTTGATGAGCATTCCTCAACTTTATCAGTATTTATTGCCACCTTCTTTGTCACGTGTTGCTGGCATCAAATTCTAAAGTTAATGATTATTTGCAAAAAAAAAAAAATGTTTATCAGTTTGAACATCAAATATGTTGTCTTTGTAGCATATTCAACTAAATATGGGTTGAAAATGATTTGCAAATCATTGTATTCCGTTTATATTTACATCTAACACAATTTCCCAAATCATATGGAAACGGGGTTTGTAATTCCAGCAGTGCCTATAGAGCGCCACTAGGTGACAGTATCGCATCTTTGTGTCTATTTTTTTTGTTATGCTTAGGCATAGTCTAATCATTGTTTAAAGATAGCTTAGCTATTAGCATGCCTGCTCCTGGCTTGCTCTCGCTATATAACATGTTTAGCTTTGTCCTCGAGTGATAGAAATAACTAGGATCATTATTAACATTATTAAGAGGAGCGGCTCCACACTGTGCATGGAAACATAATTAGCTGCTAGTCACTTCTCAGTCGAGGGACTAAAAATAAATACAGTGTCAGCCAGAAGGGATCTACATTTGTGATTTGTATTAAAATGGGGGCAATGGTGAGCATGTACTTTTTTTAAGAAAAATTGGCCACTACTGTTCATTGGCTGATTGATCTGCATATCCCTAGTAAATGTGTCTTTCTACAAACTAGACAGGATTTTTTTTTACTTTACTTTTGATGGCGATAACATGAGATTGGAATGCATTATCTGTTCCAAAAAACTAGGATTAGATTAGACTTCAGAGGGTCTGTCGTTTTATACACCTGTATTTTACTCACAAACGTTTAAAAAGATGCTACATGTACAAAACCCAAAACCAGTGAAGTTGGCACGTTGTGTAATTCGTAAATAAAAACAGAATACAATGATTTGCAAATCCTTTTCAACTTATATTCAATTGAATAGACTGCAAAGACAAGATATTTAATGTTCAAACTGAGAAACGTTTTGCAAATAATCATTAAATTAGAATTTAAAGGCAGCAACACATTGCAAAAAAGTTGTCACAGGGGCATTTTTACCACTGTGTTACATGGCCTTTCCTTTTAACAACACTCAGTAAACGTTTGGGAACTGAGGAGACCAATTTTTGAAGCTTTTCAGGTGGAATTCTTTCCCATTCTTGCCTGATGTACAGCTTAAGTTGTTCAACAGTCCGGAGTCGCCGTTGTCGTATTTTAGACTTCATATTGCACCACATGTTCAATGGGAGACAGGTCTGGACTACAGGCAGGCCAGTCTAGTACCTGCACTCTTTTACTATGAAGCCACGCTGTTGAAACACGTGGCTTGGCAATGTCTTGCTGAAATAAGCAGGGGCGTCCATGCTTGGATGGCAACATATGTTGCTCCAAAACCTGTATGTACCTTTCAGCATTAATGGTGCCTTCACAGATGTGTAAGTTACCCATGTCTTGGGCACTAATACACCCCCATACCATCACAGGTGCTGGCTTTTCAACTTTGCGCCTATAACAATCCGGGTGGTTCTTTTCCTCTTTGGTACGGAGGACACGATGTCCATAGTTTCCAAAAACAATTTGAAATGTGGACTCGTCAGACCACAGAACACTTTTCCACTTTGTATCAGTCCATCTTTGATGAGCTCTGCCCCAGCGAAGCCGACGGTGTTTCTGGGCGTTGTTGATAAACGGTTTTTGCCTTGCATAGGAGAGTTTTAACTTGCACTTACAGAGGTAGCGACCAACTGTAGTTACTGACAGTGGTTTTCTGAAGTGTTCCTGAGCCCATGTGGTGATATCCTTTACACACTGATGTCGCTTGTTGATGCAGTACAGCCTGAGGGATCGAAGGCACGGGCTTAGCTGCTTACGTGCAGTGATTTCTCCAGATTCTCTGAACCCTTTGATGATATTACGGACCATAGATGGTGAAATTCCTTGCAATAGCTGGTTGAGAAAGGTTTTTCTTAAACTGTGCAACAATTTGCTCACGCATTTGTTGACAAAGTGGTGACCCTCGCCCCATCCTTGTTTGTGAATTACTGAGCATTTCATGGAATCTACTTTTCTACCCAATCATGGCACCCACCTGTTCCCAATTTGCCTGTTCACCTGTGGGATGTTCCAAATAAGTGTTTGATGAGCATTCCTCAACTTTATCAGTATTTATTGCCACCTTCTTTGTCACGTGTTGCTGGCATCAAATTCTAAAGTTAATGATTATTTGCAAAAAAAAAAAAATGTTTATCAGTTTGAACATCAAATATGTTGTCTTTGTAGCATATTCAACTAAATATGGGTTGAAAATGATTTGCAAATCATTGTATTCCGTTTATATTTACATCTAACACAATTTCCCAAATCATATGGAAACGGGGTTTGTAATTCCAGCAGTGCCTATAGAGCGCCACTAGGTGACAGTATCGCATCTTTGTGTCTATTTTTTTTGTTATGCTTAGGCATAGTCTAATCATTGTTTAAAGATAGCTTAGCTATTAGCATGCCTGCTCCTGGCTTGCTCTCGCTATATAACATGTTTAGCTTTGTCCTCGAGTGATAGAAATAACTAGGATCATTATTAACATTATTAAGAGGAGCGGCTCCACACTGTGCATGGAAACATAATTAGCTGCTAGTCACTTCTCAGTCGAGGGACTAAAAATAAATACAGTGTCAGCCAGAAGGGATCTACATTTGTGATTTGTATTAAAATGGGGGCAATGGTGAGCATGTACTTTTTTTAAGAAAAATTGGCCACTACTGTTCATTGGCTGATTGATCTGCATATCCCTAGTAAATGTGTCTTTCTACAAACTAGACAGGATTTTTTTTTACTTTACTTTTGATGGCGATAACATGAGATTGGAATGCATTATCTGTTCCAAAAAACTAGGATTAGATTAGACTTCAGAGGGTCTGTCGTTTTATACACCTGTATTTTACTCACAAACGTTTAAAAAGATGCTACATGTACAAAACCCAAAACCAGTGAAGTTGGCACGTTGTGTAATTCGTAAATAAAAACAGAATACAATGATTTGCAAATCCTTTTCAACTTATATTCAATTGAATAGACTGCAAAGACAAGATATTTAATGTTCAAACTGAGAAACGTTTTGCAAATAATCATTAAATTAGAATTTAAAGGCAGCAACACATTGCAAAAAAGTTGTCACAGGGGCATTTTTACCACTGTGTTACATGGCCTTTCCTTTTAACAACACTCAGTAAACGTTTGGGAACTGAGGAGACCAATTTTTGAAGCTTTTCAGGTGGAATTCTTTCCCATTCTTGCCTGATGTACAGCTTAAGTTGTTCAACAGTCCGGAGTCGCCGTTGTCGTATTTTAGACTTCATATTGCACCACATGTTCAATGGGAGACAGGTCTGGACTACAGGCAGGCCAGTCTAGTACCTGCACTCTTTTACTATGAAGCCACGCTGTTGAAACACGTGGCTTGGCAATGTCTTGCTGAAATAAGCAGGGGCGTCCATGCTTGGATGGCAACATATGTTGCTCCAAAACCTGTATGTACCTTTCAGCATTAATGGTGCCTTCACAGATGTGTAAGTTACCCATGTCTTGGGGACTAATACACCCCCATACCATCACAGGTGCTGGCTTTTCAACTTTGCGCCTATAACAATCCGGGTGGTTCTTTTCCTCTTTGGTACGGAGGACACGATGTCCATAGTTTCCAAAAACAATTTGAAATGTGGACTCGTCAGACCACAGAACACTTTTCCACTTTGTATCAGTCCATCTTTGATGAGCTCTGCCCCAGCGAAGCCGACGGTGTTTCTGGGCGTTGTTGATAAACGGTTTTTGCCTTGCATAGGAGAGTTTTAACTTGCACTTACAGAGGTAGCGACCAACTGTAGTTACTGACAGTGGTTTTCTGAAGTGTTCCTGAGCCCATGTGGTGATATCCTTTACACACTGATGTCGCTTGTTGATGCAGTACAGCCTGAGGGATCGAAGGCACGGGCTTAGCTGCTTACGTGCAGTGATTTCTCCAGATTCTCTGAACCCTTTGATGATATTACGGACCATAGATGGTGAAATTCCTTGCAATAGCTGGTTGAGAAAGGTTTTTCTTAAACTGTGCAACAATTTGCTCACGCATTTGTTGACAAAGTGGTGACCCTCGCCCCATCCTTGTTTGTGAATTACTGAGCATTTCATGGAATCTACTTTTCTACCCAATCATGGCACCCACCTGTTCCCAATTTGCCTGTTCACCTGTGGGATGTTCCAAATAAGTGTTTGATGAGCATTCCTCAACTTTATCAGTATTTATTGCCACCTTCTTTGTCACGTGTTGCTGGCATCAAATTCTAAAGTTAATGATTATTTGCACAAAAAAAAAAATGTTTATCAGTTTGAACATCAAATATGTTGTCTTTGTAGCATATTCAACTAAATATGGGTTGAAAATGATTTGCAAATCATTGTATTCCGTTTATATTTACATCTAACACAATTTCCCAAATCATATGGAAACGGGGTTTGTAATTCCAGCAGTGCCTATAGAGCGCCACTAGGTGACAGTATCGCATCTTTGTGTCTATTTTTTTTGTTATGCTTAGGCATAGTCTAATCATTGTTTAAAGATAGCTTAGCTATTAGCATGCCTGCTCCTGGCTTGCTCTCGCTATATAACATGTTTAGCTTTGTCCTCGAGTGATAGAAATAACTAGGATCATTATTAACATTATTAAGAGGAGCGGCTCCACACTGTGCATGGAAACATAATTAGCTGCTAGTCACTTCTCAGTCGAGGGACTAAAAATAAATACAGTGTCAGCCAGAAGGGATCTACATTTGTGATTTGTATTAAAATGGGGGCAATGGTGAGCATGTACTTTTTTTAAGAAAAATTGGCCACTACTGTTCATTGGCTGATTGATCTGCATATCCCTAGTAAATGTGTCTTTCTACAAACTAGACAGGATTTTTTTTTACTTTACTTTTGATGGCGATAACATGAGATTGGAATGCATTATCTGTTCCAAAAAACTAGGATTAGATTAGACTTCAGAGGGTCTGTCGTTTTATACACCTGTATTTTACTCACAAACGTTTAAAAAGATGCTACATGTACAAAACCCAAAACCAGTGAAGTTGGCACGTTGTGTAATTCGTAAATAAAAACAGAATACAATGATTTGCAAATCCTTTTCAACTTATATTCAATTGAATAGACTGCAAAGACAAGATATTTAATGTTCAAACTGAGAAACGTTTTGCAAATAATCATTAAATTAGAATTTAAAGGCAGCAACACATTGCAAAAAAGTTGTCACAGGGGCATTTTTACCACTGTGTTACATGGCCTTTCCTTTTAACAACACTCAGTAAACGTTTGGGAACTGAGGAGACCAATTTTTGAAGCTTTTCAGGTGGAATTCTTTCCCATTCTTGCCTGATGTACAGCTTAAGTTGTTCAACAGTCCGGAGTCGCCGTTGTCGTATTTTAGACTTCATATTGCACCACATGTTCAATGGGAGACAGGTCTGGACTACAGGCAGGCCAGTCTAGTACCTGCACTCTTTTACTATGAAGCCACGCTGTTGAAACACGTGGCTTGGCAATGTCTTGCTGAAATAAGCAGGGGCGTCCATGCTTGGATGGCAACATATGTTGCTCCAAAACCTGTATGTACCTTTCAGCATTAATGGTGCCTTCACAGATGTGTAAGTTACCCATGTCTTGGGCACTAATACACCCCCATACCATCACAGGTGCTGGCTTTTCAACTTTGCGCCTATAACAATCCGGGTGGTTCTTTTCCTCTTTGGTACGGAGGACACGATGTCCATAGTTTCCAAAAACAATTTGAAATGTGGACTCGTCAGACCACAGAACACTTTTCCACTTTGTATCAGTCCATCTTTGATGAGCTCTGCCCCAGCGAAGCCGACGGTGTTTCTGGGCGTTGTTGATAAACGGTTTTTGCCTTGCATAGGAGAGTTTTAACTTGCACTTACAGAGGTAGCGACCAACTGTAGTTACTGACAGTGGTTTTCTGAAGTGTTCCTGAGCCCATGTGGTGATATCCTTTACACACTGATGTCGCTTGTTGATGCAGTACAGCCTGAGGGATCGAAGGCACGGGCTTAGCTGCTTACGTGCAGTGATTTCTCCAGATTCTCTGAACCCTTTGATGATATTACGGACCATAGATGGTGAAATTCCTTGCAATAGCTGGTTGAGAAAGGTTTTTCTTAAACTGTGCAACAATTTGCTCACGCATTTGTTGACAAAGTGGTGACCCTCGCCCCATCCTTGTTTGTGAATTACTGAGCATTTCATGGAATCTACTTTTCTACCCAATCATGGCACCCACCTGTTCCCAATTTGCCTGTTCACCTGTGGGATGTTCCAAATAAGTGTTTGATGAGCATTCCTCAACTTTATCAGTATTTATTGCCACCTTCTTTGTCACGTGTTGCTGGCATCAAATTCTAAAGTTAATGATTATTTGCACAAAAAAAAAAATGTTTATCAGTTTGAACATCAAATATGTTGTCTTTGTAGCATATTCAACTAAATATGGGTTGAAAATGATTTGCAAATCATTGTATTCCGTTTATATTTACATCTAACACAATTTCCCAAATCATATGGAAACGGGGTTTGTAATTCCAGCAGTGCCTATAGAGCGCCACTAGGTGACAGTATCGCATCTTTGTGTCTATTTTTTTTGTTATGCTTAGGCATAGTCTAATCATTGTTTAAAGATAGCTTAGCTATTAGCATGCCTGCTCCTGGCTTGCTCTCGCTATATAACATGTTTAGCTTTGTCCTCGAGTGATAGAAATAACTAGGATCATTATTAACATTATTAAGAGGAGCGGCTCCACACTGTGCATGGAAACATAATTAGCTGCTAGTCACTTCTCAGTCGAGGGACTAAAAATAAATACAGTGTCAGCCAGAAGGGATCTACATTTGTGATTTGTATTAAAATGGGGGCAATGGTGAGCATGTACTTTTTTTAAGAAAAATTGGCCACTACTGTTCATTGGCTGATTGATCTGCATATCCCTAGTAAATGTGTCTTTCTACAAACTAGACAGGATTTTTTTTTACTTTACTTTTGATGGCGATAACATGAGATTGGAATGCATTATCTGTTCCAAAAAACTAGGATTAGATTAGACTTCAGAGGGTCTGTCGTTTTATACACCTGTATTTTACTCACAAACGTTTAAAAAGATGCTACATGTACAAAACCCAAAACCAGTGAAGTTGGCACGTTGTGTAATTTGTAAATAAAAACAGAATACAATGATTTGCAAATCCTTTTCAACTTATATTCAATTGAATAGACTGCAAAGACAAGATATTTAATGTTCAAACTGAGAAACGTTTTGCAAATAATCATTAAATTAGAATTTAAAGGCAGCAACACATTGCAAAAAAGTTGTCACAGGGGCATTTTTACCACTGTGTTACATGGCCTTTCCTTTTAACAACACTCAGTAAACGTTTGGGAACTGAGGAGACCAATTTTTGAAGCTTTTCAGGTGGAATTCTTTCCCATTCTTGCCTGATGTACATCTTAAGTTGTTCAACAGTCCGGAGTCGCCGTTGTCGTATTTTAGACTTCATATTGCACCACATGTTCAATGGGAGACAGGTCTGGACTACAGGCAGGCCAGTCTAGTACCTGCACTCTTTTACTATGAAGCCATGCTGTTGTAACACGTGGCTTGGCAATGTCTTGCTGAAATAAGCAGGGGCGTCCATGATAACGTTGCTTGGATGACAACATATGTTGCTCCAAATCCTGTATGTACCTTTCAGCATTAATGGTGCCTTCACAGATGTGTAGGTTACCCATGCCTTGGGCACTAATACACCCCCATACCATCACAGATACTGGCTTTTGAACTTTGCACTTATAACAATCCGGATGGTTCTTTTCCTCCTTGTTACAGAGGACACGACGTCCACAGTTTCCAAAAACAATTTAAAATGTGGACTCGTCAGACCACACAACACTTTTCCACTTTGTATCAGTCCATCTTTGATGAGCTCTGGCCCAGCGAAGCCGACGGCGTTTCTGGGTGTTGTTGATAAACGGTTTTCGCCTTGCATAGGAGAGTTTTAACTTGCACTTACAGATGTAGCGACCAACTGTAGTTACTGACAGTGGTTTTCTGAAGTGTTCCTGAGCCCATGTGGTGATATCCTTTACGCACTGATGCCGCTTGTTGATGCAGTACAGCCTGAGGGATCGAAGGTCACGGGCTTAGCTGCTTACGTGCAGTGATTTCTCCTTTTCCACCATTCCTTCTCCAACATATGTAGTAGACTTATCAGACTTACAAAGCACCGACTCTCTGTTTCACACGCATCACTTTCAGCTACCTAGCTGGTAAGCTAGCGAAGCTAATCTAGTCCCGGTCCGAAGCAACTTTTTTCTGAAGTGTTCCTGAGCCCATGTGGTGATATCCTTTACACACTGATGTCGCTTTTTGATGCAGTACCACCTGAGGGATCGAAGGTCCGTAATATCATGGCTTACGTGCAGTGATTTCTCCATATTCTCTGAACCATTTGATGATATTACAGACCTTAGATGGTGAAATCCCTAGATTCCTTGCAATAGCTCGTTGAGAAATGTTGTTCTAAAACTGTTCCGACAACTTGCTCATGCATTTGTTCACAAAGTGGTGACCCTCGCCTCATCTTTATTTGTGAATGACTGAGCATTTATACCCAATCATGGCACCCACCTGTTCCCAATTAGCCTGTTCACCTGTGGGATGTTCCAAATAAGTGTTTGATGAGCATTCCTCAACTTTGTCAGTCTTTTTGCCACTTGTGGCAGCTTTTTTGAAACATGTTACAGGCATCAAATTCCAAATGAGCTAATATTTGCAAAAAATAACGTTTTCCAGTTTGAACATTAAGTATCTTGTCTTTGCAGTGTATTCTATTGAATATAGGTTGAAAAGGATTTGCAAATCATTGTATTTTGTTTTTATTCATGATTTAAACAACTTGCCAACTTCACTGGTTTTGGAGTTTGTATATTCACCTTTGAAGACAACCATAACTCAATTGTGGCCCTCAATGAAAACGAGTTTGAATTATAGAGTATCGTATCATATCACAATGAATCATCACATCACAATATCGCAATATTGTATTGTTATACATATCGTATCGTGAAGTCCTTGTGTAGAGTTAAAATCAGCTCCGTCCATCTTCCCCAATACCGTCCACAAGCTTGCGATGAAGTCCTCAATCTCTTTGCAAGTCATTACCATCCTGAAATCCCACTTCTGACACCAATGTAGCGCTCTTGAGCCAACGAGAGATGGTCAGGGGCACTTCACCTTGCTGGAGGTAGATGCTCTTTATCGCGTAAGCCAGTGATTCTCAAATTGTGGTAAATGTACCACTAGTGGGTTGGGTTCCCTCTAATAGTACAGTACGCCAAAGAATAACTTGATTAAAGTACAGTGTTTTATTTTTCTGTATTCAAACAGTGTTACTGTTCAAACATTGTTCATAATAAAACAGCGGCCAAAAATATTAAATAAACGTGTTAAATAAAACCTCTGCCTTGTTTTTAATGATGACTTAGGCCTACTACACTACTGTATTTTAATGTTGGTCACTATGGTAGTACTTGGAGAGCCATTTTCTTTCTGTGGTGGTACTTTGTCAGTCTTTTTGCCACTTGTGCCAGCTTTTTTGAAACATGTTACAGGCATCAAATTCCAAATGAGCTAATATTTGCAAAAAATTAAGTTTTCCAGTTCGAACGTTGAGTATCTTATCTTTACTGTCTAATCAATTGAATATAGGTTGAAAAGGATTTGCAAATCATTGTAATCTGCTTTTATTTACGATTTACACAACTTGCCAACTTCACTGGTTTTGGTTTTGTATCTGACGGATTCGATGCATCAATGGTGTTGACATTAGTTTCGGTACTAGTGCAGCATGTAAATAAGAATCTGAGTGACAAGATCCATCATTTCAAGGTTAAACTCAAAATGGTGCACAGTCATATTAAAACACTAACAGTGGCCCTAAGGGGTAGCCTTAAGGGACGCCGGTGTTATACTTGACCAGTAAATAATGTAGTTCATGAACAAATTAGGCCTACTGTAAACTTGCAATATGAGTCATTTATTTCATGCTTAAACAAACAAGTATGTCGTCGGAGGGCCCGGCACTTTGTAAGAATAAATTATTTTATCCGAACAAATCCTGTCATAAATTCCAAATAACATTTGTGAAAATCAAATGGAATTATTTTAATTGTGCTTGAAGGCGCTCTCCGTGGTCATTATTATTGCATGGCCACTTTTACACATCCAGACTACATTATTTACAAACTGGAAACAATTGGGGAGCCCTGCGTTACGGGATAGCAGCGAGTCAGCCATAAACCTTGAATTATGCGTTTGCTCTGATTAGTTACTGTGAGTGCCTCTGAGTCAGTGGTGAATTTGGATTGAAACAAGGAAGAGGATATCTTTAGATGCTTGGCAAAAATATATACATCTATATTTATATATTTCAAAGACTAATGGGACAGAAAGATTTCAAGAAGAGCCCTTTGGGTGCAGCCAGCTCAAAGAAGAAGGGACAGGCTGACAGATGGACGACTGAATATATGGCAGAGACAATGTCAGTCGGATTAGCTGAAACAAGCAGTGAGGCGCTCCATTTACCCCCAAAATTACCCGGATCAGCAACCAGTAAAATAAAAGATTATAATATACACACACTAGACATTCATTAGGCACACCTGTACAATATGTTATGCTCAAGACATCATTGCTAACTATAACCATAATATAAACATACTGGTATGGTCAGTTTTTTATCAAACATAATAGCATGAATTGTGCCTTCCTTAAATATATTTGATACTTTTATAGGTAACGACCAAATTCCTTATCTAGGCTACTACTGAGTACCGATTCATGTAGAATCAAACAATACCATATTTCGATATACAGTACAGGCCAAACGTTTGAACACATCTTCTCATTTGAATGGGTTTTCTTTATTTTCATGACTATTTACATTTTAGATTGTCACTGAAGGCATCAAAACTATGACACCTGTGAAAACCCTTTCAGGTGACTACATCTTCAAACTCATCGAGAGAATGCCAAGAGTGTGCAAAGCAGTAATCAGAGCAAAGGGTGGCTATTTTGAAGAAACTAGAATATAGAACATGTGTTCAGTTATTTCACCTTTTTTGTTAAGTACATAATTCCACATGTGTTCATTCATAGTTTTGATGCCTTCAGTGACAATCTACAATGTAAATAGTCATGAAAATAAAGAAAACGCATTGAATGAGAAGGTGTGTCCAAACTTTTGGCCTGTACTGTGTATGTGATGCATTAACAAAGCAAGCATGCCCGATAGAAAACAGTCAAATGTACAGTAAGGCTCCACTTTTCATAATGCACTAGCTTGATGCTAATTTACTTTGGCTTTGCCATGCTACTGATTATCATTAGCTACATGGCAATTTCAACACCTCCAAATTTTGTAATGAAAACTAAAGCTACTACCTTGTTCACACTGCAGGTCAGTTCCGATTTTTCTGCGGGGTATAGAGCGTTTTCTATTCGGGCTCCCGTACTCTGGGATGTAACAGTTAGAGATGCTACCTCATAGGCATTTTGGTCCCATCTTAAAACTAATTTATATACTCTAGCCTTTAAATAGGCCCTTTTTTAGACCAGTAGATCTGCTGTCTCTCTTTTCTGCTCTGCCCACCTCTCCTACGTGGAGAGTGTCAGAAAAATTGTATTTAAATTATCAAAAAACTTTCCGTTCTGAGTTCTCAATGAACAGACAAGAAGCGGTCTTTGTTGCACCAAGCCAAACGCTTGGAAGATTCCGCTGTGGACGATGGAATGAGACGGGAGGGGTCATCCATTGTCCTCGAAAACCTGCCCAAGCTGAATCCAGGACGAACCCAAGCCCGAGGGATCTTCTTCTTTTGTCTTCAATGTGACCGAAAACAATGACTGTTTACATACTCCCCATTCCTGCTGAGACAGGTGTTGTTGCGTAAACATTGAACATCTAAATAAAAGAGGAGACGAAAACCTTCTTCGTCAGAGCGTGGTGCAGGACTGTACAGAGAGTGCAGTGGCCATGTCTCTCCTCAATATTGAGTCCAAATTGAATTCTGTTTCTGTTTGATTCCTTGCCTTTTGTCTTGTTTAATAGATGTCCTCAGTGTTTGAACGTGACATCTTATTGGTCCTTCGAGCCGGAGTCCAACACGTCTGACGATTCCAGCATGAGTGAGTGAAACCAGAAAGACCATGGCATCCAAATCCTGATTGAGGAACTGCTTTTTCTTCATTTCGGGCTGGAATTGAAAGACTGACGGAAATCCGAGGACAAGAATAAGGAACGCAGAGAGCAGTGAGTACGTTTTAAATTGACGAAGAAAGAAACGACTAAGAAAAAGCGTGTGACTGAGGGTTACGACGCATAGACAAACCCTGTAAATCCTAGGCTCTAACAGGTAAAAAGGCCAAATAATTAGAGGGACGTCGGAGTCCAACGTCCGTGAGTATTAAAATTTTAAATAAAAACTGAATTAAAATAAAAACTGAAGAGGCCAAAATACTGCAGGTAAACGGAAACGCGAAAACTGGAATCCGTAATATCCATAAACAAACATACTGGAGGGTGTCGGAGCCCACAATAATTTGAAATATCCGTGAACCATTATCCTGAGGACGACGGAGTCCAACGCAGACCTAAAATGGTCTATTCAGAATAAAAACTGAATTTTGTCCGTAAAAAACAATAACCTGGAGGACGACGGAGTCCTCATGAAACATTGAAATTTCCGTAGATCAATATACTGAAAGGTGTGAATGTAAGAGTGTGTGGGATTAATCGCCATTAGGCTATCACTCCATATTAAAGTTGTGAGAAGTAAATAGTGGGTTATTGTGGATGCTCTAGGCAAGACACCTCCACTGGGGAACCATCTCCAGTAGAAGTGACGTGTACCACAATAATAAATTAAACCACTATCTTACAAAAAAGACAAAAGTAATCCTTATAAGTTCGGCTCTGTAGGGGGACAGATTATTCCAAATTCTCAAAATGAAAAGAGGAACCCAAAGAAACGCAGATCTTATATGATCTATTACAATCTATTTCAACCAAAATAGGAGACCACAACAACGACAGCGGTTACACCCTACTGCGTGTTTGCGTTGTGGCAAAGAGGGACATTTTGCAAGAGACTGTCCTGAAAAAGAAAAAGAAAATAGGAGACCACAACAACAACAACAGCGGTTACACCCTACTGCATGTTGGCGTTGTAGCAGAGAAGGGCATTTTGCAAGAAACTGCCCTGAAAAAAAGAAAACATTTAAATAGGAGACATCCAAATCTCCGAAGACCACACGAAAAGACAAATAAATTGATAATAAGGACATACTAAATTATGAGGACTTAAGTAAAAAAAAAAAACAGCTAGTAAATCAGAGATAATAATATAAATAAAGGGTAAAGAAATCAAATTGTTGTGTGACACCGGAGCATGTAAAAGTTAAAGAAGTTGGAGTGCCAATGATTGTCACACACACACTAGGTGTGGCGAAATTATTCTCTGCATTTGACCCATCACCCTTGATCACACCCTGGGAGGTGACGGGAGCATGTAGAGAATACAATGACTGTGCTAGGTTTAGTGATAGTATCAGATTATGAAGGAGGAATGAAAAATAGAAAAATAGATGGTAACATTGAGATTGAGTGTGGAGAGAGACAGAGAGAGAGAAAAAGCAAATAGGAAAAAATCTCAAAGTGCTAAAGTGAGAGAAAAGTAAAAATAAATGAAGAAATGGGGAAAAATCAATAATAAGAATTAATGCAAAATGAAATAAACTAATGCGAAAGAGAGATAATGGGGGTATTGAAATAAGAGATGAAGAAAAGGTAGACTGAAGATATACATGTATGTTTGGATATATAAAGAGCGCTTTTATATATACAAATATATATATGTATAATTAAATAATGGAACAAATAAAAACCTAGATTAATAACTATAATAAGAGTTGAGATGTATAGTATGATAAAATGATAAAGTGGGTTACATGTTTATTAGCTGAGGAAAGAAGAGAGAAAAAAGAAAAAAGAAGAGAAATCTCTTCAAGTGTTGCTGACCTTTGCCCTTAAGAGTGCACTCACGCACTTACACACCACCGTGTGTGTGTGTGTGTGTGTGTGTGTGTGTGTGTGTGTGTGTGTGTGTGTGTGTGTGTGTGTGTGTGTGTGTGTGTGTGTGTGTGTGTGTGTGTGTGTGTGTGTGTGTGTGTGTGTGTGGCGCAGTGGGTAAGGTGTGGAAGTGAATTTATTACATGTAAATTTAAAGTAGGTTTAACTTTGAAGTGTAGTATAACATTCTTAAGTTAGATTATGTTTTAGACATTTGCAACACCATACATCTGAGTGTTGAGCTAAGATAAGATAAGGACATAACATAGAATAAATAAGGAGGTATGGCAATCAGGAAAACTATCAGCTAGCGATAGACAACTGTTTGCTTTGAATATTGTTGAATAATAATTGCAAATAAAAAATATAAACAATGGGAAGAATGTAAATTCAGAGTTTAAAAGTATAGATTAAATGGCATATAGACAGTTAAGTGAGTTTAAAATGTTACTTAAATACATAAAGTAATATGTATAACATTTGAATTAGGAGGACAAATAACATTAGCGTTATTAAATAATTTACATAGTGAAAGACACAAAATAAGCAAAATAAAAGTACAATTATGCAAAAGAGAAGTAAAGAATCTAGGACGTTCTCTAAACAAAAATGGACGCACTATTGTGGAAAATAGAAAAACTAAGTACGGCAAGTACAAAAATCACAAATAAAGAAGCAAATGAGGTAATTTCTAGGATTAACTAATTATTGTAGAAGTTGGATACCAAATTATGCTGAAATGGTAGCTCCTTTAAGTAAATTAATGAAAAAATGAAATCATCTGTAGAGTGGAATTCAGAAGCTAAAGCAGCATTCTGTGAAATAAAAATAGAACAGAATGTGCGGTTGTTACAGTAACGAAAATTTTGAAAGCTATCAAATGACCATCAAATTTCTCAATGCAAGCGGCAGAACTAGAAGCACTAATAGAAGCATGTAAAGTAATGAAAGATCAAAAGGTCACAATATATATAAAGATAGCCAAAATATAGGAATGATAAAGTCAACAGGAAAATCTGTAACACATTGGAGAACTGATAAAAAAAAAAAGAGAGAGAAAAAAGAATTAGTAAAAGCAGTACAGCTACCAGCTAAAATAGCAATATGCAAATGTGCGACACACACCAAAGGAACAGACACAGTATCAATAGGAAATGCGTTTGCTGACGAAACAGAAAAACAAGCAACAGAAAAGGAAATACAAATTTCAAACTACAAACTAGCGCATGATATACTAAAAGAAATGCAACAACAAAGTACTCCAAAAGAAAAAGATAAATGGATAAACAAAACGGAGTCACGTTGATCAAAGAAGACATCTATGTATGTCCAGACAATAAACTAATTTTACCAAAAAATCTATATAAGTGGGTAGCAGTTTTGAGCCATGATTGAACTCATGGCTCAACAGGAGGGATATGAATACCCTTATACAGAAGTACTATACTTCCTATAGTTTAATTCTTATTTTAAAAAAAAATTGTATAAAACATCTATGCAATTAACTAAATAAGAGTGAAGGAAAACATTATTGTCTGGTCATAGTAGATGCATTTTCAAAGTAGGTAGAAATATTTCCTAAAGGAAAAGCAGATGTGCTGACAGTAGCAAAAGCATTATGCAAATATTTAGTAAAAATGTACATTAACATTACAAGTACAACAGGACTAACACCATTTGAAAGATAGTGGAAAGACCAAGCTGAGTACACTTAGCACATAGTAAAAAGGTCATATAATAGGAAAAAGTATTTGGGATTGTATTTAAAAAGGTCATATAATGGAAAAAAAAAAGTATTTGGAATTGTATTTGTGTTATCAAAGGGACATGTTAACTAGCACACTACAAATTGCAATGTGACAAAGTTGTAAGCATACCATTTGATGGTGTGTCAAAGTTTGATAATAATTGGTTCCTGTTTTGGTAATTAATTTGTTCCTTATGGCGGAGCAAGTGGAAAAGGCTACAAAAACTGATTGTGTTGTATGTATAAGCACAGACAATTACTCAAGATGAGTAAAAAAAAAGTTGAATTGAAGTAATGAGAAAAACAAAATTGACCCTGTAGCTAAAGAGACAAAACAGAAACTAATATTTGATAAATATTTGAAAAAAGCTAATTATACCTGCATTAACATGCAAGACTCTGTACAACAGTTAGAAAACTTATCAGATAACTGCATACACATAGTAAATGTATCAATATTTGCACAAGAATTGTTAACACGCCTGAACAGTTTGATATCTGAACATTGGAAAATAACTAGACATGATGTAAACTGGCAAAGTGTTGTAGATCCAACTTATATTGATGGGTGTCCAAAGAAGTATATCTGACGACTATAAATTGGTAAATCAAGTTGCAGCTGGATTTGAATCATACGTCTACTGGTGGTGTACGATTAACAAGAATGTTGACAGAATAAACTACGTCCACTACAACGTACAGAGATTGGAAAATTACACAGGCCAAGACTTGAAGCCATCGCTGATCAACGCCGCCACCTTCGTTATGGCTTTTCAAAACCGTATGGCGCTGGACATGTTGTTAGCGGAAAGAGGGGGGGTGTGCGCAATATTTGGTGAACAGTGTTGCATGTTCGTACCAAACTGCACTGATGCAGAAATTATCCTGACCAAAGCACTGGAAGGCCTGCACACCCTTAACGGTAATATTAAAAAGCACTCTGGCGTAGATACATCTATGTGGGAGGGGTGGTTGGACATGTTTGGCAAATACAAGTCTTTGGTATCTGGTATCTATGGCCGTGTTCAGCAATACTGACGTTGTGTGGATGTTGTTGTATTCCCTGTCTGCGTTCTCTACTTAACCGTCTGATTACCACAGCGATTAGCCCAGCAGATGATAAAGCTGTTCAGATGCACCTCCTGGCGGACGATAAGGAAGATGAATCTGATGATGGGGATACCTACCTGGATGGTGTTCCTGATCTGTTTCCAGACCCGAGTAACGATGAGAGAAAAATTGATGTTGAACTCTGAGTGTAAACATAACTTGGCCCTAGGGAAATGAACCATTAACTGAAAATCGCAAGAAGAAGTTATTGGGGATGAGGAGAGTCTGGGGAAGTTGTTTGATAAACAGGAGGGAAATGTCAGGAAATTTGTATTTAAATTATCAAAAAACTTTCCGTTCTGAGTTCTCAATGAACAGACAAGAAGCGGTCTTTGTTGCACCAAGCCAAACGCTTGGAAGATTCCGCTGTGGACGATGGAATGAGACGGGAGGGGTCATCCATTGTCCTCGAAAACCTGCCCAAGCTGAATCCAGGACGAACCCAAGCCCGAGGGATCTTCTTCTTTTGTCTTCAATGTGACCGAAAACAATGACTGTTTACATACTCCCCATTCCTGCTGAGACAGGTGTTGTTGCGTAAACATTGAACATCTAAATAAAAGAGGAGACGAAAACCTTCTTCGTCAGAGCGTGGTGCAGGACTGTACAGAGAGTGCAGTGTCCAAATTGAATTCTGTCTCTGTTTGATTCCTTGCCTTTTGTCTTGTTTAATAGATGTCCTCAGTGTTTGAACGTGACAGAGAGATTATCAGGTGGCAACGGATCAGTTTCCACGGAGGACGCGCTAGCTGTTCCAAGTCGGGACCCGGGATGGACCACTCCTCTATGCAACAATTGGTGTACATACAAGATGATTCCCTGTGGACTGGACTCTCATGCGATTAACCATATCTACTCGGCATCCATTGCAAGTTTTTTCTTGCCCTGATGTGGGATCAGAGCTGAGGACGTCGTTGTGGCTTGTGCAGCCCTTTGAGGCATTTGTGATTAAGGGCTGTATAAATCAACTTTGATTGATTAAGTGTAAACAAACAGCAAGAGCTTCTGTTAGTGGCCATTTAATGTTCGAAATTGCTTTTTTCCTGTCTGTGTTGAACAAACTATAGACCAGGGTCTCTGCAGGTCAACAAGCCAAATTTAGACTTTTTAAAGACCATTATGAATATAATTTAAAACCATTTCATATCCACACAGACAAAAAAGTACAAAGACATAAAGGAAAATTAGAGGGCCAGAGTGAATTGTAAGTACTTGAATTAATTCATTGGTCTTTCACATTGGAAAACAAAATGGTTAAACTAACTAAATACACCAGAAGACTCTATTGTAAACTAACTGAATAAATATTATTAAACATCATAACAGCCATTTTTCAGATTTGCCATTGAACCTTTTTCTTGCAAAAGGGGCAGTGTGCTTCATATCAAGTGTTTTCAAGTAACAACAACCATAATGTCAGCCATGGTAGAGGAAAGCACAACAATATATTGTCTGTGGCAGGAACTGTTAGCATCTCTGCAAAAGCTAACTGGTTAACTTTTGCAGAGTTTTTGCGGCTGTCAGAATTGAGCAAACAGATTAAACCATCTACAGTACAACAGTACTACTACTGTATCTGCACAAAGTTGGGAAAAACAAAGAGTGCAGACAGAACGATTGTCTAAAAAAGAAAGAAGATGATTAGTGATTGGCAACACTAAATGGGCCCTAGTGTGTGAATGTGAGTGTCAATGTTTGTCTGTCTATCTGTGTCGGCCCTGCGATGAGGTGGCGACTTGTCCAGGGTGTACACTGCCTTCTGCCCGAGTGCAGCTGGGATAGGCTTCAGCACACCCCGCGACCCGGAGAGGGACAAGCGGTAGAAAATGGATGGATAGATAATGTGGATAACAATTAAATTTGCTTAACTCATTTTGTATCATCATTAGAGATGTCCGATAATATCGGCCTGCCGATAATATCGGCCTGCCGATATTATGGGCCTGCCGATAATATCGGCTGATTAATGCGTTAAAATGTAATATCGGAAATTATCGGTATCGTTTTTTTATTGTCGGTATCGTTTTTTGTTTTTTATTAAATCAACATAAAAAACACAAGATACACTTACAATTAGTGCACCAACCCAAAAAACCTTCCTCTCCCTTTTACACTCATTCACACAAAAGGGTTGTTTCTTTCTGTTATTAATATTCTGGTTCCTACATTATATATCAATATATATCAATACAGTCTGCAAGGGATACAGTCCGTAAGCACACATGATTGTGCGTACTGCTGGTCCACTAATAGTAGTACTAACCTTTAACAGTTAATTTTACTAATTTTCATTAATTACTAGTTTCAATATAACTGTTTTTATATTGTTTTAATTTCTTTTGTATTCAAGAAATTGTTTTTAATTTATTTATCTTATTTGATTTTATTTTTATTTTTTTAAAGTACCTTATCTTAACCATACCTGGTTGTCCAAATTAGGCATAATAATGTGTTAATTCCACGACTGTATATATCGGTTGATATTGGTATCGGTTGAAATCAGTATCGGTAATTAAAGAGTTGGACAATATCGGAATATCGGATATCGGCAAAAAGTCATTATCGGACATCCCTAATCATTATGTATGAATACCGTATTTTCCGGACTATAGGACACACTCAAAAGACTTTCATTTTTTCAAAATTCGACAGTGCACCTTATAACCCGGTGCGACTAATGTACGAAATAAATCTGGTTGTGCTTACCGACCTCGAAGCTATTTTATTTGGACATGGTGTAATGATAAGTGTGACTAGTAGATGGCAGTCACACATAAGAGATACATGTAGACTGCAAGATGACACCAGTAAACAACACCAAAACTTTAAATGTTCCATTGAGAATATAGAACATTACACACAGCGCTCAAAAATCCGTCAAAATGTTTTAGTGCAACTTTGGTAAGCTACTAAGCTGCACCGCTTAATGGATTGTCGAAGCATAACGGCTACCGTAGTCAGATGTACTGTGATTCAACATACGGGTTTTATTAAACACGGGGCGGCGTGGCTCGGTTGAGGGTTGCAGGTTCAATCCCTGCTTCTGCTATCCTAGTCACTGCTGTTGTGTTTTTGGGCAAGACACTTCACCCACCTGCTCCCAGCGGTGTACACCCTGGACATGTCGCCACCTCATCACAGGGCCAACACAGATAGACAGACAACATTCACACTCACATTCACACACTAGGGCCAATTTTAGTGTTGCCAATTAACCTATCCCCAGGTGCATGTCTTTGGAGGTGAGAGGAAGCCGGAGTACCCGGAGGGAACCCACGCAGTCATGGGGAGAACATGCAAACTCCACACAGAAAGATCCCGAGCCCAGGACCGAACCCAGGGCCTTCGTATTGTGTGGTACATGCACTAACCCCTGTTCCACCGTGCTGCCCTATCTAGCGTTTTGTTTCGCAAAATATGCAAAATCGACTTTTCTTACCTTCTGGTACTTGCTGATGTATAATTGGGATCTGTTTGAGTCCGGAAAATGTGCGGGCGTCCGCCATTGTAGTTCGTGCTGACACCGTAGTCGATAAGCTTCTTCCTTTTTTCTATTTTCTTGTTATGGGGCATTCATCCTTCGCTGTTGCCATTTCAAATATAAAGTAGCTTAAAGTTCTAACTTATATCTCGCTATGGAAGCAATAAAAACTACCAGTATAGTGGGTTGACACAATTCACCCACTGATCTTTAGTTATTAGAGAGTTCCGGTTGGGCGTTTTTTCACGGGACACATTTTCAGCGTTGTTGCACTCGTGAGCCACAGATGAGGAGATGCTGCTCCGTTGTTGATTTAAGTAAAGTCTGAATGTCATTAAAACAGTTAGCTCCATCTTTTGACATTTCTTTGACTCCCGTCCTTGCACACTACACCGCTACAACAAAGATGACGGGGAGAAGACGCTGCCGAAGGTGAGCCACGTAAATAAGACCGCCTACAAAACGGCGCATCCTGAAGCGACTGTCAGAAGACGACTTGAAGATTGTGTGTAAAATATCATCTATGCAGCATTTTGACCAAAGAACCACCATTACATGTTATGTAGACCACAAGGAAGTGTTTTAGATTTAGAAAAAAATCCTAATATGACCCCTTCAATGCGCTTTATAATTTGGTGCGCCTTTTGTATTACAATAGACCGGAATAGACCCGTTAATCAGCAGTGTGCCTTATAATCAGGTGCGCCCTATGGTCCAAAAAATACGGTACATTTTTACAGGACTCATTTATCTAAGTATGAGAAGATGACATTCGCAAATCTACATTGCATTCCTCACCCAACCATAAACAGACAACCTTTATTGCTTTTTGTCATGACTTGATCCTGGGGTTTAGTTTTTCTCGAAGGCAACAGAAAGTTGGCTCGGGCGAGACGGGAATGAAGGTACATTTTTATTTAAACACTATAAATACAAAACAAAGAAGTAAACAAAAGGCGCGCACAATGGCGGAGAACAAACTATGAAACCAAACACTTGCACAATGGCAAAAACTATGAACAACAAAAAACACTAACTGTGGCAATAATAAACAAAACTTACTTGGCATGGACAAAAAGGAGTAGCGTAGAACGATGGACATGAAAAAACAGTCAGAAATGTGCAGAGCATAAATGTGGGGATGTCACCAGAAAGACAAACTGAAAAACAATGAACTTAAATACTACAGACATGATTAACGAAAACAGGTGCGTGACTCAAAACGTGAAACAGGTGCGTGACGTGACAGGTGAAAACTAATGGGTTGCTATGGTGACAAACAAGAGTGCACAATGAGTCCAAACGTGGAACAGGTGAAACTAATGGGTAATCATGGAAACAAGACAAGGGAGTGAAAAGCCAGAAACTAAAAAGTCCAATAACTAAACAAAACATGACTAAGACAAAACATGAATACACAGACATGACACTTTTATTGTCAGTTGCTGTTAAACTTGGAAAAAAATAGGCATGAGAAGCTGACCTGAAAATATTGGATGACATAATAGAAATAATATAAGGTCGTTTTGTTTTTTTATATAGTTTTGCAACTGTGAGTACACTATCAATCAATCAATCAATCTTTATTTATATAGCCCTAAATCACAAGTGTCTCAAAGGGCTGCACAAGCCACAACGACATCCTCGGTACAAAGCCCACATACGGGCAAGGAAAAACTCACCCCAGTGGGACGTCGATGTGAATGACTATGAGAAACCTTGGTGAGGACCGCATATGTGGGTAACCCCCCCCCTCTAGGGGAGACCGAAAGCAATGCATGTCGAGTGGGTCTGACATAATATTGTGAGAGTCCAGTCCATAGTGGATCCAACATAATAGTAAGAGTCCAGTCCATAGTGGGGCCAGCAGGACACCATCCCGAGCGGAGACGGGTCAGCAGCGCAGAGATGTTCCCAGCCGATGCACAGGCGAGCGGTCCACCCCGGGTCCCGACTCTGGACAGCCAGCACTTCATCCATGGCCACCGGACCTGTGCCCCCCCCCCCCCCCCCCCTCAAGGAAAAGGGGAGCAGAGGAGAAAAGAAAAGAAACGGCAGATCAACTGGTCTAACAGGGGGGCTATTTAAAGGCTAGAGTATACAAATGAGTTTTAAGATGGGACTTAAATGCTTCTACTGAGGTAGCATCTCTAATTGTTACCGGGAGGGCATTCCATAGTACTGGAGCCCGAATAGAAAACGCTCTATAGCCCGCAGACTTTTTTTGGGCTCTGGGAATCACTAATAAGCCGGAGTTCTTTGAACGCAGATTTCTTGCCGGGACATATGGTACAATGCAATCGACAAGATAGGACGGAGCTACACCATGTAGTATTTTATACGTAAGTAGTAAAACCTTAAAGTCACATCTTAAGTGCACAGGAAGCCAGTGCAGGTGAGCCAGTATAGGCGTAATATGATCAAACTTTCTTGTTCTTGTCAAAAGTCTAGCAGCCGCATTTTGGACCAACTGTAATTTTTTAATGCTAGACATAGGGAGACCCGAAAATAATACGTTACAGTAGTCGAGACGAGACGTAACGAACGCATGAATAATGATCTCAGCGTCGCTAGTGGATAAAATAGAACGAATTTTAGCGATATTACGGAGATGAAAGAAGGCCGTTTTAGTAACACTCTTAATGTGTGATTCAAACGAGAGAGTTGGGTCGAAGATAATACCCAGATTCTTTACTGATTCGCCTTGTGTAATTGTTTGGTTGTCAAATGTTAAGGTGGTATTATTAAATAAATGTCGGTGTTTAGCAGGACCGATAATCAGCATTTCCGTTTTCTTGGCGTTGAGTTGCAAGAAGTTAGCGGACATCCATTGTTTAATTTCATTAAGACACGCCTCCAGCTGACTACAATCCGGCGTGTTGGTCAGCTTTAGGGGCATGTAGAGTTGGGTGTCATCAGCATAACAGTGAAAGCTAACACCGTATTTGCGTATGATGTCGCCTAGCGGCAGCATGTAAATACTAAAGAGTGCAGGGCCAAGAACCGAACCCTGAGGAACTCCGCACGTTACCTTAACATAGTCCGAGGTCACATTATTATGGGAGACGCATTGCATCCTGTCAGTAAGATAAGAGTTAAACCACGACAAAGCTAAGTCTGACATACCAATACGTGTTTTGATACGCTCTAATAAAATATTATGATCGACGGTATCGAAAGCAGCGCTAAGATCAAGAAGCAGCAACATAGATGACGCATCAGAATCCATCGTTAGCAGTAGATCATTAGTCATTTTTGCGAGGGCTGTCTCCGTAGAGTGATTTGCCCTGAAACCGGATTGAAAAGGTTCACAGAGATTGTTAGACACTAAGTGTTCATTTAGCTGCTGTGCGACAATTTTTTCGAGGATTTTCGAAATAAAGGGAAGGTGGGACACCGGTCGGTAGTTTACCATGAGGTCAGGATCAAGGTTAGGTCTTTTGAGCAGAGGATGAATAACCGCTTTCTTGAATGCTAGGGGAACAGTGCCAGAGGAAAGTGATAAGTTTATAATATTTAGCACTGATGGACCTAATAATACAAAAAGCTCCTTGATAAGTTTCCCAGGAAGTGGGTCAAGTAAACATGTTGTTTGTTTTATCCCACTTACACGCTGTAATAGTTCCTCTAATGTTATTTCATCAAAAAGAGAGAGACTATTTTGTATTGCAGTATCCGTCGTAGATACAGTTGTATCTGTGTTCATAGAACCCAGTTGTAGCTGGGATGCGTTATCTTTGATCTCCTTTCTAATGAGTTCAATTTTCTTATTAAAGAAATTCATAAAGTCATCTGCCGAGTGGGTGGAGCTATTGGGAGGAGTCCCTTGTTGGGTTAGCGATGCTACTGTACTAAACAAAAATTTAGGGTCGTTTTTGTTGAGGCGGATGAGATTTGAGTAATATTTAGCTTTAGCTAAGGTAAGCATGCGTTTATACGATATTAAACTATCACTCCATGCTTGATGGAAAACCTCAAGCTTGGTCGCGCGCCATTTGCGTTCCAACTTTCTACATGATAATTTATGAGCTCTGGTTTCCTCTGTAAACCATGGGGTGCGCCTTTTAGGGGCCCTTTTTTGTTTTAGCGGTGCTATACTATCAATGGTTTTGCGCAGGGCATTGTCAAAGTTGTTAGTGAGGTTATCAATAGAGCCGACATAATTTGGGAATGGTGCCATTACCGAAGGCAGTAGGTCAGCAAGAGTCATCGTTGTGGCGGCATTAATGTTGCGGCTGCTATAGCAGTTATTATTATTATTAGTTTGTTGACAATGAGTCAGAACTTCGAATTTTATAAGGTAATGATCGGACATTACTTTAGTATACGGGAGTACCATAACTTTGGAGGTGGTGACACCCCTGACCAGCACTAGATCTATCGTATTGCCGTTGCGATGCGTAGGTTCATTTATTATTTGTGTAAGACCACAGCTATCAATTATAGTCTGGAGCGCCACGCACTGAGGGTCCGATGGGCTATTCATATGGATATTAAAGTCCCCCATTATGATTATATTGTCTGCGTGCGTCACTAGATCAGCAACGAACTCTGAGAATTCATTAATAAAGTCCGAGTAGGGCCCTGGGGGGCGGTAGATAACAGCCATATCGAGAGGCAGCGGTGCGACAGACCTCATAGTAAGCACATCAAACGATTTGTATTTATTATTTAGGTTAGGGGTAAGGTTAAAGTTTTCATTGTATATTAGTGCGACCCCCCCACCCCTTTTAAGGGGACGGGCAATATGCGCATTCGTATAGTTAGGAGGAGATGCCTCATTTAGCGCAAAAAATTCGTCTGGTTTGAGCCAGGTTTCGCTAAGACCAATGACGTTAAGATTGTTGTCTCTAATGACCTCATTAACTAATAACGTTTTGGGAGACAATGATCTTATGTTTAAAAAGCCCATATTATAAGTATTGGGCTGTTTTGACGAGTTTTTGTTTAAATTATCCGTAGTAGAAATATTAATAATGTTGCGTTTATTATACGTAGTGCACTTTAAATAGTTTCGACCATATCTAGGAATTGATACGACGGGAATTTTCAGATTGTTTACTTGATGCTGCGATCGACTGAACGCATCATGATTTGCCACCTCAGTAGAATACATATCTACCCCGGACACATTCACAACAGAAAACACATTATGTGAGTTGTGTGTTATTCTAAGAAAATTGCTATGCGTACAGGAATTATCCAGCCTGGTGCTGGCTAGTTCTAGCTTAACTGACTCCTCACCCGGACTAGCAGGCTCTGTAATTGCCTGTGACCGGGCTTGCTCTAGTGTAGTTAGTCAAATGTGACTTAAACAGTAGTCCATATTCTTAGACAGGATGATGGCGCCTTCCTGGTTAGGGTGAAGGCCGTCCCTCATCAGCAAGCCTGGTTTGCCCCAGAAAGAGGGCCAATTATCAATAAACGTTAGTCCCTGTTGTCTACAGAAGCTAGCCAGCCACTTGTTAAGCGAGACTAATCTGCTATATCTCTCATCATTGCCTCTCGCAGGCAGGGGGCCAGAGACAATTACTCGATGCCTGGACATCTTTCTAGCGAGATCACAAGTCCTGGCTATGTTTTTCTTTGTAATCTCTGACTGTCTCATTCTAGTGTCATTGGAGCCAACGTGTACAACTATATTCGCATAACTAGTGGTGCGATTAGCCTGTCGTACGTGTTTACTAGGCCTGTTGCGAGTTAGCTCCCTAAGATTAGCCTCAATGTCAGGTGCTCGGGCCCCCGGGATGCACTTAATTGTGGCTGGTTTGCTAAGCTTTATGTTTCGGGTGATGGAGTCCCCTATGACTAAGGTGTGGTGCCCGGTAGACTGGGGTGTAGGACTAGCTAAAGAGCTAAATCTATTATGCGTCTCAACCGGTACACCGTAGCTTGTAGGCCGCTTAGGACTGCTACAGGCTGGGCTAGTTAGCTCGCTACAGCTAACGCTAGCAGATGTGTCCGCAACATCTAAAGTTACGAGATTACTCTGCTCTAACTGGCGGACACGGCCCTCTAGCAGAGCCAGCCTCTCCGTGAGTAAGGTACAAGACGCGCAGGAAGCCATACTCACGGTGTTTTCTGTCACCGAGTGAAGTTCCTGCTGTCTTCCGAGAAGTCCTGGTCACGGTGTGCAGGAGTAGACTCCTTCTGACCGGCGCCCGGCGACGCCTTTCTCCGCGCTAGCTTCGTTAGCTTAGCAGCTAGCTGCTAGCTAGCTGCGGGAGGGGTGGAGAGACAGAGATCGGGTGATTTGCAAGTTAAATAGTACTACTAAATATGTTGAGAAAGTAATAAAGAAAGCTGCAGAACAATTTAAAAGCACACAAATAGAACGATACTTAGCTTTTTCGAAACAGCGAGCAGTCAGCAAGCAGTCACGCACGGTGAACCGGAACCTACTACTACCACAGATAAATTAGCGTGTGCTTACTGTGGCGTTTCAGCAGTTTCTGACACAAACTTATCCTGGATTTTTTACTTTTACATTATCATTCCATCCACTTTCATTGCAATGTTTACAAACGCTTACCCCCTCGAAGGCTCCACATCCGGGTGCTAAACATTTTCTACATTTCCATCCACCGACTTCAAGTATACATTAAATTTAGCGTTCTGGAGCCACGAAACGTTGAATTTGCACATACTCATCTTATGGCTTTGCTGTGTGCTTTTGTTAAGTTTTCTCCGCTGCTATGCCAAGCTGTAACAAAACACTGCTGCGCGTGCAAAGCACAGTAGTTGGTGCACAATTAATTCTGACCGGGCAGCACATGTAGCCTACTTTAGTTCCGTTTTATTAGTTACCTTAATAGCGTCCTCAAAAATCGAAAAACTTATAGGCAAGACCAAAGTTTATGCATGTTTTAGATAAAAGTAACGTAAAAAGACTTTTAAGACCTTTTGAAATTGTATTTAAGACCTTAATTTCAAATTTTGGGATTTAAGACTTTTTAAGACACCGCGGATACCCTGACATTGTAAGTTGATATAGCAAGTGTAAAACACCAACATAACATTGTAGAATAACAGCACTATACCATGGGGTCTAACTACAGTTTGTAGATTCCATTATTATTAACACAGCATAAAATAAATTAAAAATTAATAAAAAAGCATAGATGACAATTGATGACAATCACACTTGAGTTTATTACCCACAGTAACCTTTTTTATCTGGGGATCGACAAAGTTGATCTTAGTCTTATATTAATAATACAATTATTAATTAATGATTTAATTTATAATATTTTTTTAATATTTATTATTTTGTACAATTATAATATTTGATTATTATTTCAGACAGTAATGAATAACACATTAAAATGTCTCAGGAATGTATGTGATTTTTAAAATTTATTTTGTTGTGAAGTTTCATCCATTTTCTACCGCTTGTCCCTTAAGGGGTCGTGGGGGGTGTTGTAGCCTATCCCAGCCGCACACGGGTGGACGGCGGGGTTACACCCTGGACAAGTTGCCACCTCATCACAGGGCCAACACAGATAGACAGATAACATTCACATTCATTTACTTCGGCTAATTTAATCGATGCAAAAAAATTGTGAAACCACGATTATTATTGAACAGTCAAAATCTTTAATCACTGGCTCTGATACACCATTGCTGGTTATAACCAAATTACAAACATCTTGGTATGGTCAGTTTTTGCTATCATTATGGCATGAGTTGCACCTCCCCCAGCTAGTGGATACAATTTAGCTGGGTAATTCTATACCCGGGTTAGGTTGTACACTCGGGAAAGGGTGGTGTGCCATCTCCAAGTTGGGGAGAAGATCTTGCCCAAAGTGGAGGAGTTCAAGTACCTAGGAGTCTTGCTCACGAGTGGGGGAAGAGTGGATCGGATTGGTGCGGCGTCTTCAGTAATGCGGACGCTGTATCGATCCGTAGTGGTGAAGAAGGAGCTGAGCCGGAATGCAAAGCTCTCAATTTACCGGTCGATCTAAGTTCCCATCCTCACCTATGGTCATGAGCTTTGGGTCATGACCGAAAGGACAAGATCACGGGTACAAGCGGCCGAAATGAGTTTCCTCCGCCGGGTGGCGGGGCTCTCCCTTACAGATAGGGTGAGAAGCTCTGTCATCCGGGAGGAGCTCAAAGTAAAGCCGCGGCTCCTCCACATCGAGAGGAGCCAGATGAGGTGGTTCGGGCGTCTGGTCAGGATGCCACCCGAACGCCTCCCTAGGGAAGTGTTTGGGGCACGTCCGACCGGCAGGAGGCCAAGGGGAAGACCAGGACACGTTGGGAAGACTATGTCTTCCGGCTGGCCTGGGAACGCCTCGGGATCCCCCGGGAGGAGCTGGACGAAGTGGCTGGGGAGAGGGAAGTCTGGGCTTCTCTGCTTAGGCTGCTGCCCCCGCGACCCGACCTCGGAAAAGCGGAAGAAAATGGATGGATGGATGGATTCTAGACCCCAACACACACACACACGCATTACTGTATTTGTTACCTTCTTGAGACCTCCGAAAAATTTCCATACCTCTTTAGGATCACCCTTTCTAGATATATAAAGATTTGTATTTACAACATCAATAATATATACATACAATGCAAAAATAAAAAAGTTTGTTGTGAAAAATGAGTTGGAATTCCACAAGAAAAACTTTGAATTTTGGCAGTATTATAATAAAAGTCGTAATTTTACTCATTGCAAGTCAAAATGCTACAAGAAAAACTGAACATTAGTGCAGTATTGTGATAAAAGTTTGAATTTTACTCAATAACAGTCGCAATTTTACAAGAAAAGCTTAAAATGTTGGCAATTTTATGAAAAGACTCGTAATTTTACTCAACAAAAGTCACAATTTTATAAGAAAACTGTAAAATGTTGGCAATATTATAATAATAATCGGAATTTCACTTGGCAAAATTATGATTACACAACATTTTACTCAAAAAATGTCACTATTTTACAAGAACAACAACAAAATTGGCAATATTGTGATCAAAGTCAGAATTTTATATGACAAATGTCACCATTTTGCATTAAAAGTAATAATTTTACCAAAAAAAATTAATAATTTTATGAAAAAATATTGCAATATTATAGAAACAGAAATAATATGAGAAATAGTTCCCAATTTTATAAGAAAAAAGTTGACACATTGTGAGAAAAAGACTGCTTTTAGTTCATTTATTTTTGTTTGAATTTTTTGTTTGTAATTGTTTTTTAATCTTCATTATTTACTTAAAGTTATTAGAGTATGTCTCTATATGTTACGGCGCACGCACAGTCTCCTTCTCCCGCCTCTGTGGGAGCACTTGAACAATGCGCTCGGACACGCCCCTGCTCGCGCTGAGCGCAGCACGCCCACGCAGCGACAAGCCTGCACACCTGGGACTGATGAGGGCGAGCTGTATAAAGGACCAGTGAACCAAGGATCGAAGCGGGAACTTAGTTACCTCTTTGTGTACCGTAAGACTTATGCTCTCTCACTGTTGTTGGTTTCCCTCTATGATTCTGACATCCGTGTTGCTCTCCCGCAGTGCCTTCCCTCTTTGAGATCTCCCGTTGTTCTCCCTGTGTTTTGGACTGCCTTCCTCGTTTCCCGACTCCTGGCTCGCCCCTGGACTCTGACGTCTCTCTCTCGCCTCGGATCACCCGCCTGCCCCATGCACTGCCTCCTTCGCTCTCGTCAACACTTGGTAACACACTTCAGCTAACTACACACATAGTCTTACACTACATACTTTTGTATTTTTGGTCACACACTCCATTTCCTTCGTTTATATTATTGTTGTGTATTATATATATATAAAATAAATCATTCTACATACTTCCCCCTGGTGTCTGAGCCGTCACCTCCCCTTAGTGATACATAACACTATATACATATTTTTAAAAGTTTTTAAATACATTTTGCCCAAAGGGGGCGCATTTCAATTTCTTACACACACTTGTTATTACATGTTAGCCAGAGGGGAAGCACTTACATTTTTTACACACACTTGTTATTTCATATGTTGACCAGAGGGGAGCACTTTTAAAACCGACACAGTCATTTGGAAAAATCCTTCCTTTTTGGGACCACCCTAATTTTGATAGATTTCACCACCAGCGGTGCAAATGAGACATTCTCTATTAGATTCAATGGTTTTCCTAATTGGGACCATGATTTATATCTTAACTTATTCACCGGTCCTCATATGGAAGGTACTTTTCCTTGTTGATGTCCTAAGAAATGTAGAAACACAAGAACATACCCACGCACACACACGCACACACACACACACACACACACACACACACACACACACACACACACACACACACACACACACACACACACACACACACACACACACACACACACACACACACACACACACACACACACACACACACAATCACTGGCATGCACACTGAGGCATTAGTTATTTCCAAGAAGCAACAAGGCTCTAAATATGTATTTCACTTTTGATGACTATCAGTCAGTGATGTGAAGCAGCAATAATTAGTATACATCTGAGTGATTTGATCAAATGCACTCTTCCCCTCAAGCTGTGACTAAGGAGATGAGATCTATGAGCCTGACTTGTCATGTTGAGTGAACATGATGGTTAGCCACTTCACTATCTTAAAGAGAAATTATAACTCTGGATTAATTGTCTAGTAAATTGTTATCTATTAAAGAAAAGACAACTGGCTGTAAACAAAAGGCAGCTGCCGTGTCATACTGCTTTGTGTAAGACACAAAGGAATGTGGCAGATGCGTGCAGCGTGACAAATAATTGTCAGAGGTATGCAACGGTTTATGTTTTGAGAGGTCCAACCCCTATTACACAACATTACGATATGATTCATGAGGAAGGTTTACAAGCTAAATAAATATTGACATTGTAATGATGTACAGATGTAGCTCAACATCATGGTCACATCACAGGCTTGTCACTTGTCGCTAGGCAGACTTCCTAAAGCTCAATGGTCATAACTGCCCCACAAGGCTGTTCAAACAGCACATTAGAGGCTAAAACAGCATTATTAGAACTGCACATTGAATTCTAGATTGAAATGCTGCTCTGTATTAAACATATAAGAACATTACAAAGGGGAAAATAGTAGGGCTGAAACGACGCGTCGACGTAGTCGACGTCATCGGTTACGTAAATACGTCGAGGACGTTTTTGTTCGTCGACGCGTCGCATATTTACGTCACACTACCGTCATGGCGGAGCGCAAAGCAGACGATGCGAGCGGTGCGAGCGAGGGGAAAAAAGCACGCCAAAAGTCGTCAAAAGTGTGGGAGTATTTCAATAAACGGCCTAAGAAGAAACGCTACTTTTACTCCGCTACTTTTATCTACATTCAGCTCGCTACTCGCTACTAATTTTTATCGATCTGTTAATGCACGCTTTGTTTGTTTTGGTCTGTCAGACAGACCTTCAAAGTGCCTGCCTTACTGGTGACGTTTCACTTCGTTCCACCAATCAGATGCAGTCACTGGTGACGTTGGACCAATCAAACAGAGCCAGGGCTCACATGACCTGACTGGCTCTGAGCTAACTTCGGGTGTTACCATTTAGTGGTCAATTGTACGGAATATGTACTGTACTGTGCAATCTACTAATAAAAGTTCCAATCAATCAATCAAAAGTGTGAAGGAAAAAAGACCCTTTTTTTATTTCAACCGTAAAGACTGACTGCACAGTTCCTGTCTTCACAATAAAAGTCCCGCTCCACCGCGCCTGCGCTTTCAAAATAAGAGTCTCCGAAAGCCAGCGCAAACAAGCTAGCAAGCTACGGAGTTTGCCGCCAATGTATTTCTTGTAAAGGGTATAAAAACGAATATGGAAGGTGGACAAATAAGATGCCAAATAACAACCACTTTCATGTGGTATTAGACAGAAAGGAGGAACTTTTTTTCTCCTCCATTTGAAAACGTGGACGTTACCAGCACTGCTTCCTGATTACAATCAATGCAAGTCATCAGAATCAGGTAATACACCAACTTATATTCTTGTCTTCATGAAAGAAAGGAATCTATATGTTAAACATGCATGTATAATTATTAAAACACCTTTAACATGTAAACAAAAACGGCAAAATAAATAAATATAAATTATATACTGTATATATCAATGTATGTATATATATATATATATATATATATATATATATATATATATATATATATATATGTGTGTGTGTGTGTGTGTGTATATATATATACACACACATATATATATATATATATATATATATATATATATATATACACATATATATATATATATATATATATATATACTGTATATATATATATATATATATATATATATGATATGTGTGTGTATGTTACTCAGTACTTGAGTAGTTTTTTCACAACATACTTTTTACTTTTACTCAAGTAAATATTTGGGTGACTACTCCTTACTTTTACTTGAGTAATAAATCTCTAAAGTAACAGTAGTCTTACTTGAGTACAATTTCTGGCTACTCTACCCACCTCTGCTAATAATGTTGTTGTATGCACACTGTGTCGAGCGGAAATGGCCTATCATAGCAGCACAACGGCAGCGTTCTTGCCATCACCATCAACTAGTCAATCGTCCGCGTGAGTATACGTTGTCATCATTACACAAAAACATGAATGTGTCATCAGTGTGTGAATGTGTGTGTGAATGGGTAAATGTGGAAGTAGTGTCAAAGCGCTTTGAGTACCTTGAAGGTAGAAAAGCGCTATACAAGTACAACCCATTTATTATTTATCATTTGTATCTGCGTTGTAAATTCATAAACTAAAGCACCGTTTCGCTCTGAGAGGAGCGTTTGGCGTGCCTGTTCAGTGTTTACAAAGACGCGCTCCTCTTTAACGCTAACGTTAATTAGTTGTGCAAATACCTTTTACAACATTAACAGTTACGTATACTATGTACAAACGAACAATTAACTTTCACTTTAATCATACTATCATTGTTGTGTTATTAAGCAAAATAAGCAAAAGTTTTACTTTTGTTGAAATGTTTACACTGTTGTTACAGAATATTTCGTTTTGCACTTTTTTGTATTGGATGTTTATCTTTATTTTTGCACATTTTAGCAAATAAGCAATACTTTTACTTTTGTTGAAATGTTTACACTGTTGTTACAGAATATTTCCGTTTTGCACTTTTTTGAATTGGATGTTTATCTTTATTTTTGCACATTTTAAAGCAAAATAAGCAATACTTTTACTTTTGAAATGCTTATACTATTGCAGAATATTAAGATTTGCACTGGATGTTTACTTTTATATTTGCACATTAAAAGCAAATAAGCTACTTTTAATTTTGTTAAATGTTTACATTGTTACAGAATATTTTGTCATGTTGTTGTCAATATTGACTGAGTGGCCATACTTTTTTTTTTGTAAATAAAAGCCATGCCTTTTGAAAAAACTGGCCTACATTTATTTTTTCATCTTCATTTTAAATAAAAAAAATAATCGGTAAAAGGAAAAATAATCTATAGATTAATCGAAAAAACAATCTATAGATTAACCGATTAATCGAAAAAAATAATCTATAGATTAATCGATAGAAAAATAATCGTTAGCTGCAGCCTTAGAAAATAGTACAAACCCCAAAACCAGTGAAGTTGGCACGTTGTGTAAATCGTAAATAAAAAACACAATGATTTTCAACCTATATTGAATTGAATAGACTGCAAAGACAAGATACCTAATGTTCGAACTGGAAAACGTTATTTTTTTCAAATATTAGCTCATTTTCAATTTGATGCCTGCAACGTTTTTCAAAAAAGCTGGCACAAGTGGCGAAAAAGACTGAGAAAGTTGAGGAATGCTCATCAAACACTTATTTGGAGCATCCTACAGGTAAACAGGCTAATTGGGAACAGGTGGGTTCCATGATTGGGTATAAAAACAGCTCCCATGAAATGCTCAGTCATTCACAAACAAGGATGGAGCGAGGGTCACACTTTGTGAACAAATGCGTGATCAAACTGCCAAACAGTTTAAGAACATTTCTCAACGAGCTTTTGCAAGGAATTTAGGGATTTTGCCATCCACGGTCCGTAATATCATCAAAAGGGTTCAGAGAATCTGGAGAAATCACAGCACGTAAGCGATGATATTATGGACCATCGATCCCTCAGGCGCTACTGCATCAAAAAGCGACATCAGTGTGTAAAGGATATCACCGCATAGGCTCAGGAACACTTCAGAAAACCACTGTCAGTAATTACAGTTGGTCGCTACATTTGTAAGTGCAAGTTAAAACTCTACTATGCAAAGCGAAAGCCATTTATCAACAACACCCAGAAACGCCACCGGCTTCACTGGGCCGAAGCTCATCTAAGATAGACTGATGCAAGGTAGAAAAGTGTTCTGTGGTCTGACGAGTCCACATATTAAATTGGTTTGGGAAACTGTGGAAGTCGTATCCTCTGGAACAAAGAGGAAAATAACCATCCAGACTGCGCAAAGTTCAAAAGCCAGTCTCTGTGATGGTATGGGGGTGTATTAGTGCCCAAGGCATGGGTAACTTCCACATCTGTAAAGGCACCATTAATGCTGAAAGGTATATACAGGTTTTGGAGCAACATATGTTGCCATCCAAGCAATGTATTTTTCCATGCTTATTTCAGCAAGACAATGCCAAGCCACATGTTATAACAGCGTGGCTTTATAGTAAAAGAGCGTGGGTACTAGACTGGTCTGCCTATAGTCCAGACCTGTCTCCCATTGAAAATGTGTGGCGCAATATGAAGTCTAAAATACCACAACGGAGACCCTGTTGAACAACTTAAGCTTTACATCAAGCAAGAATGGGAAAGAATTCCACCTGAAAAGCTTCAAAAATTGGTCTCCTCAGTTCCCAAACGTTTACTGAGTGTTTTCAAAAGGAAAGGCCATGTAACACAGTGGTAAAAATGCCTCTGTGCCAACTTTTTGGCAATGTGTTGCTGCCAATAAATTAAAGTTAATGATTATTTGCAAAAAAATTAAGCTTCTCAGTTCGAACATTAAGTATATTGTCTTTGCAGTCTATTCAATTAAATATAAGTTGAAAAGGATTTGCAAATCATTGTATCCATCCATCCATTTTCTATCGCTTGTCCCTTTCGGGGTCGCGGGGGGTGCTGGAGCATCTATCTCAGCTGCATTCGGGCGGTAGGCGGGGTACACCCTGGACATGTTGCCAGCTCATCACAGGGCCAACACGGATAGACAGACAACATTCACACTCACATTCACACACTCGAGCCAATTTAGTGTTGCCAATCAACCTATCCCCAGGTGCATGTCTTTGGAAGTGGGAGGAAGCCGGAGTACCCGGAGGGAACCCACGCAGTCACGGGGAGAACATGCCAACTCCACACAGAAAGATCCCGAGCCCGGGATTGAACTCAGGACCTTCGTATTGTGAGGCACATGCATGAACCGAACCCCAAAAATCATTGTATTCTGTTTTTATTTACAAATTACACAACGTGCTAACTTCACTGGTTATGGGTTTTGTACTTATATTTTGCCCTCTCTTGGTAGGGTAAATATGATGCACACTGAGAGAAGCAAATAGCAGGTTCTTCCACCTCCTCTCTCTCCACTTCTACCCAAACCCTCCTGGCTACCCAGGCACTAGGTGGAGAAACGAGGGGCAGGTTTCCAATTCAAAATGATCTTGTGTCAATTTACTGATGCTCGCCACCTGTTCACTGAGCCCATCCTGAAGCCCTTTGACCGCCAAGCTTGGCCACGCTCACTGGCTGTGTGAAAGCCGTACACACTGCAGAGACATGATGCTGCACTGTCACTGTCAGATTATTATTAGATGCACCCCTCCCGCCATCGCCATCACAAGCATAGTACTACAGCCACATTGGTGTTAATAACAAGAGGGCTTTCAGCAGAGTGTAGACTTTTTTTTTTTTTTATCTTGATGAGTCTATATTTTCAGCATTTTTTTTTTACTATTTGTTTATATTATTTATCAAATAAAGAAATGTATAATTTCCATCTCAAGATTAATTAATGTAGCATTTTCTTTCCATTGCTTTCGGTCTCCCCGAGAGGGGGGTGGCTACCCACATATGCGGTCCTCTCCAAGGTTTCTCATAGTCATTCACATCGGCGTCCCACTGGGGTGAGTTTTTCCTTGCCCTTATGTGGGCTCTGTACCGAGGATGTCGTTGTGGCTTGTGCAGCCCTTTGAGACACTTGTGATTTAGGGCTATATAAATAAACATTGATTCATTGATTGATTGATTTTTTTCACCAAACTTCTTTCCCCAGGTGTATTTATTTACCACACTGACACAGATAGAAGATGGTTATTTGGAAACAAGTTGCTTTATTTTGGGTCTTGAAAGATTTATACCATCAATTGACTTATCCCCAAGCTTTTCTTACTGTCACTCACAAATTACTGATCTGGAGAGAAAAACAAAGCTCGAACACTTTTTCTCAAATGTTAGCCAAGCCAGCAGACAGATGAATCACGATACGAATTCTAAGATAATGGCAATCACTGAAGTAGTCATCCAACAACAGTCAAGCAGCTAAGAAACATATTTTTTATGGTAATTTACCGGTTGTTAAATAAATACATGTTAAAAATAGGTTGATTGGCAACACTAAATTGGCCCTAGTGTGTGAATGTGAGTGTGAATGTTGTCTGTCTATCTGTGTTGGCCCTGTGATGAGGTGGCGACTTGTCCAGGGTGTACCCCGCCTTCCCCCCGATTGTAGCTGAGATAGGCTCCAGCGCCCCCCGCGATCCCAAAGGGAATAAGCGGTAGAAAATGGATGGATGGATAATTTAAAAAAAAGATTTGCAATTGGTTTTTAAAGAAAAAATATATTTTTACCCATTTTACAACGTACACTTCATTTCTTAATTTTCTATTTTTACACATTTTCTTGCATCTTTTATGTACAGTATCATAACTTTTGCGTAATTAAAAAAAAAAATGTTGTTCCACATATTTCTGCATTCACCTTTCTACTTGCTAACAAATGAGGGATGCTGTTCCTCAAAACACCCCTCTAAATAGATAGGCTGGTAGGGCTGGGCAGTTATTGAAAAATATCTAAATCGAGTATTCAAACCATCATACATGTACCTTGATTTCAGTTAATGCACAATTATAGCTTGATAGAACTTGAATTGTCATTGCACACACTATACAACAAAACTTGTTTTTTAGCTCCACTACAATCCAATTCCAGTTGGACTGCCTAGAAGTAACGTTACAATTTTAAATGCCAACGAAGCAAACACGCCTGATAGAAAACGCGTAGCGTAAGGATTCACTTTTCAAAATGCGCTGACTGGATGTGTTATAAACATGCTAGTGAATAGCATTGTCGATTTCAAGACCTTCAAATTTGGGAATGAAAACTACAACTAAGATGCATGTTACAATAAAACATCCCGTGCAGTGTTTTTCAACCTTTTTTGAGGCAAGGCACATTTATCTCATTAAAAAATCCGGAGGCACACCACCAGCAGAAAACGTTAAAAAATGAAACTCCACCAGGTCGTCGTGCCTTATTTTGAGTTTGTTGGTGTTTTCCTGTGTGTAGTGTTTTAGTTCTTGTCTTGCGCTGTTATTTTGGTGGCCCTTCCTGTTTTGTTGGTGTTTTCCTGTAGCAGTTTCATGTCTTCCTTTGAGCGCTATTCCGTACACCTGGTTTGTGTTAGCAAGCAAGACTATTTACATTGTTGCTATCCTTCTTTGTGTGGACATTGTTGATTGTCATGTCAAGAATGGATGTACTTTGTGGACGCTGTAAGTTTTTGCTGTCGTCCAGCATTCTGTTTCTGTTTACTTTGTAGCCAGTGCAGTTTTACTTTCGTTTTGCATAGCCATTGCCTTTCCCTCTCGTTAATTTTTGGTTAAAGCATTACATACCTTTTTACCTGCACACTGCCTCCCGATATGGTCTGCATATTGGGATCACAACAAACCCTCCTTGTCTCACCCGACACATTCCGACTTTTACAAAGCAATTAACTACTTGCTGCCACCTACTGACATGGAGTATTACGTGGTTACCCTGGCGAGTTTTACACAGCACAGACACTAAGCAACAGCACATTATTTGCAGATTCTAATTATTGATTTGCAAAAAAATATTTTTTGGACCAATTAGGTGAAGTTGCATAATTTCACCAGGCACACCAGACAATATCTCACGGCACACTAGTGTGGGGCACAGTGGTTGAAAAGCACTGATCTAGTGTGTAAGGAGGGATGTATATCATTAGGATTTTATCGATACCAATATTCCTTATCGATATCGGTATTCATTGGGTACTCTTATCGGTGCTATATGTAGTTTGTTATTGGCATTTCTATTAGCACAAGAGGTTGTACACCAACAACATTATGTAACCTCTCACAGCAGAAAATACTTTTATCAATACCTACTTTGTAGGTCTTAAACAAGTTACCGGTAACTATGTTTGCAGTGCAATGTGCAATGCAGTTATGTCATCTTTTAAAGACTACACAGATCCATCACTGTTTCTATTCAACACAATTACACTCAGCTGGAAATAATATTTATATGGCATTCATGTGCAGAGCACATACCTTTTACATGATCAAATATATCTTACATATCAATACAATTAGCATGTTAGGTGGGTGTGCATTTTGTAACAATAAAAAATGAAGAATTTAGAATTTGTTTGTGTTGCACACGGACGTATTTTAGTGATGGCCATGATAAGTGTTGACATCTAACGACCGATGTATGTCTGTGTAGTGTGTACTATATAAATAAAAAGACTCATTGAGCAAGAGTAATGGTCGATCCTCCAGTTTTTAGTCAAGAGACGAAACGAACTGAAACATATTTAAGCAAGGTGTGTTTTGATCCCAGGCAATGGAGTGACGTCAGACAGCCACTAGAGAGACCTGTCACTGGATGCTTTGAATATTATCTCAATTTTTCACTTTTTTAAGTGGAGTAATATTGGCCTGGATCGCTAGGATAAAGCGAGTAGCGGCGGTTGTGAGTCAAGCGCGTTCACTTCAAAGTGACACAAACTCTTATTACCACTAGTCCACTATATAATACTTGCAAATAAGACTCGGGAGTGTTATAAAAAAATTACATTCAATTAAATGTCATTATTAAACAAATTATTAACAGGTGAACATACGCAAAAGTACCGGGAATTGGTACTGTTGGGTGCCAGTATGTATACCCAGGTACTGGGAATTGGTGTAATATTGTTTCAAATGTGAAAATCTCTACTGTTAACTACTACTCCACATTTTGGGTCAACGTCCTTCTTTTTGTACCCAAAGTGTGTTTGTGTGTAAATGACAAGATTGCATATTGAAACATGGCCTCAAGGTGCAATGTCCTTCAAGGACTCAAGAACTGCCTTGACAGATTTTCAATCACATGTCAAACTTGCCAGTGTTTTTTTTTTTTTTCAAATAGCCCTGACAACCCATGGCTGAGGCCATCTGGAATCGCCATTTTGGGGTAATTAGGCATGTGGGTCCTCTACGATCTGGAGTGCATTACTTATCCATTGACGGTTGTTACTTTTAGTCTTCACAATGGGATCCACGTGGTTTGCAAAATTGCTGAACACAACTTGTTGAGTTGATAAATAATTCTCTGATGGAGAGTTACAATGCAGAAGCAAACTGACAACTAGAAATGTGCATTTGACTGACTGACAATTAATTAATAGATTCATTCGTTTTTTCTAATAGGGTTTTTTAACGGGATAGCAGAACCTAAGCATGTTCTGAACTCCTATTATAAAGGCAATGTTGTATTGAGCTGAATAATGAGCCAGAGAAGTTTCCATAGCGTGATTTCAATGGATGTAACTAAACTTGTCATATTATTATTATTGCTGAATCAACAGCGCCTCTGCTGGTTGCAGCCAAGCAGTGCACATATTTTGCCTTAATTGCCTCAAGACGTGATTAATCCAGAGGGGTGCTGAAAACAATAGATTTCATCCAAGTAGCAAAGCAGTGCTTTAAATTATAGCTCGCTCGCGGCTTTCGTCCATTCACAGTGTTTTAGCTACTTCTAAATCACTAATCCTCGCCTCCATGGCGACAAATAAACTGGGTTTGCTACATTCTTACATTTTAACAGAAGTGTAGATATACATGTTAAAACAGAAAATGACCAGATCCATCCATTCAACCATTTTCTACCGCTTGTTCCTCAAGATTTATAAAACAGAATGGGAAATGACACAATAAATTGCTGTAACAACCAAATTAGGAGCCTTTGTAGCTCGTTTGCTTACTTACTACTAATGGGCATACATAGTATATATGTTTACTATCTTACTTAATGCCAAAAGTGTTCTTTTATTGCAATAACAAACACAATTTTAATATATCATAAGATTTTCTGTTAAAATAAAGCAACTAAAATTAATAATAATTTATTGTGGTGCCCTTTATTTTAAAAATTATCAAGATATTGAAAAGTGTTGAAATACATTTTGGTAAATATGTGGTATCGGGACAACCCTAGTTCCATACTAGGGTTGTACGATATACCAGTATTAGTATAGTACCGTGATACTAACTAATCATATTCAGTACTATACCACCTCTGAAATACGTCCCTGGACACGAGAAGACTTTGAATATGACCAATGTATGATCCTTTAACTACTTGGTATCGGATTGATACCCAAATTTGTGGTATCATCCAAAACAAATGTAAAACATACAAACAACAGAAGAATAAGTGACTATTACATTTTAACAGAAGTGTAGATAGAACATGTTAAAAGAGAAAGTAAGCAGATATTAACAGTAAATGAACAAGTAGATTCATAATTAATTTACAACCACTTGTCCCTAATAATTTTGACAAAATAGAATGATAAATGACACAATATGTTACTGCATATGTCAGCAGCTAAATTAGGAGCCTTTGTTTGTTTACTTACTAATAAAAGACAAGTTGTCTTGTATGTGTATGACAAAATTGCAATAAGAAACATATGTTTAATGTACCGTAAGATTTTTTTTTAAATAAAGCCAATAATGCAATTTTTTGTGGTCCCTTTTATTTAGAAAAGCATCTAAATACAAGTACCGGTACCAAAATATTGGTATCGGGACAACACTATTCCATACAATCTGCAGAATTTGCAATGATCAATTAACTGATTATTAATCATGTCCTGAGCCACAACCGTATAAAAATACATGAGGAACAGTTACAGTACACCACCACAATGTATCTCATGCATTCAAATAAGCACTGCCAGTCTCACTGTTGAGTGGGGAAGCTGGTTGAATACAATTTGATCAACTTTTTGACAAAAAAATGGCAACATGAACAAGGGAGACGATAAGAAGAGGAGTGTAGTACAGTAAAGACAATACTTATGTGATCACACCCTATGTAATTGTGACCTGATCTGTACACACAAAAAAAATATTTGCAGTACATCATAAATCCAATCTCCCCATCAGGGACACAATAATCACCAAGATGGGTGGCTGTTTCAGTAGGGACCTGATGCTGAAGGCAGCAGCGGTCCCTTGTCTCACAAGGCTAATTGGGCTTTAGAGACTCCTAATGCATCATAAATAGAGGAGGAGTATGTCTGAGCACTGTGCGTGCCACTGCTGGTGGTGAGCGACTCAAACATCAATAAAGCTGAGCATTTCAGTCAAAGACATCTGTTGCCAGCAGGTAACACTGCCTTCATCATTACCGCCCAGGCCCACCCATGTTTTCCTGGCATGACCATTTAAAGCGATATATACGTTTCCTGTCTAATTCAAGCTGTCAACTTCATCCCCAGTTTGGAGGTGAAAAACGGGAGCACCACGCGGCGCACCAGATGGCAGGGACGGATCATTAATCTGAGCCGGCAGACGGGCGATGGATGGATTCTCCCGAGTAAAACGTTTCAAAACCGAGAACCACCCTCAGGAAAGGAATTTTCTCACCAGTCAATAATTTAGTCAAGAAAAGAAAACAAACATTGTCATTGACGACTGATGTTTCATGATCAGTAAAACAAGTACAACAAAGCCTCAAAAGAGCACAAAAAACTCAGAGCTTGACATAAAGCTTAGACTCTTAGTTCACTTCTGAACAAACAAAACATTCTAAATTATGCTTTAAAAAGTTGCCCAATAGCGATAAAACACCGTGAAAAAAGTATGCTTATTGCACATAAACTCGGCAAGAACAGCATTACACTTAGTTTCTTTGGATTACTCAAAAAATGAGGCACTAAGAGAAGAAGAAGACCAAAAGTTCCATGGCGTTTGAAAGGATGTGAATCTTACAACAACTCACAATTGAATTTGATTCCAATTCGAGGGGTGACGATTTGATTCAGAATCGATCCTCGCTACTTTGGTTTACAGATTATTTCTAGTCTTGCACCCATCACTCTTAATCATGCTTTCCCTCCCTCTCTTGTCAATAACGCCTTTTTAAGATGGTCAAGTCTGGGGATCAACAACTTTAAAGATGTATATATTGGGGGGGGGGGGGGGGGGGATTGGGGGGGGGATCAACAACTTTAAAGATGTATATATTGACAACACTCCTCTCTGAGCTGCCACCTTAACGTGGTAGAGGAGTTTGCGTGTCCCAATGATCCTAGGAGCTATGTTGTCCGGGGGCTTCTATGCCCCCTGGTAGGGTCTCCCAAGGCAAACTGGTCCTAGGTGAGGGATCAGACAAAGAGCAGCTCGAAGACCTCTATGAAGAACACGAACAAGGAACCCAGATTTCCCTCGCCCGGACGCGGGTCACCGGGGCCCTCCTCTGGAGCCAGGCCCGGAGGTGTGGCACGATGGCGAGCGCCTGGTGGCCGGGCCTGTCCCCATGGGGCCCGGCCGGGCACAGCCCGAAGAGGCAACGTGGGTCCCACCTCCAATGGGCTCACCACCCATAGCAGGGGCCATAGAGGTCGGGTGCAATGTGAGCTGGGCGGCAGCCGAGGGCAGGGCACTTGGCGGTCCGATCCTCGGCTACATAAGCTAGCTCTTGGGACGTGGAACGTCACCTCGCTGGGGGGGAAGGAGCCTGAGCTAGTGCGTGAGGTGGAGAAGTTCCGGCTAGATATAGTCGGACTCACTTCGACGCACAGCAAGGGCTCTGGAACCAGTTCTCTTGACAGGGGCTGGACTCTCTTCCACTCTGGCAATGAGAGGCGATGGGCTGGGGTGGCAATTCTTGTTTCCCCTCGGCTCAAAGCCTGCACGTTGGAGTTCAACCCGGTGGACGAGAGGGTAGCCTCCCTCCGCCTTCGGGTGGGGGGACGGGTCCTGACTGTTGTTTGCGCTTACGCGCCCAACGGCAGTTCAGATTACCCACCCTTTTTGGATTCACTCGAGGGAGTACTGGAGAGTGCTCCCCCGGGTGATTCCCTCGTTCTACTGGGGGACTTCAACGCTCATGTTGGCAACGACAGTGAAACCTGGAGAGGCGTGATTGGGAAGAATGGCCGCCCGGATCTGAACCCGAGTGGTGTTTTGTTATTGGACTTTTGTGCTCGTCACAGATTGTCAATAACAAACACCATGTTCAAACATAAGGGTGTCCATATGTGCACTTGGCACCAGGACACCCTAGGCCGCAGTTCCATGATCGACTTTGTAGTTGTGTCATCGGATTTGCGGTCTCATGTTTTGGACACCCGGGTGAAGAGAGGGGCGGAGCTTTCTACCGATCACCACCTGGTGGTGAGTTGGCTGCGATGGTGGGGCAGGATGCCGGACAGACCTGGCAGGCCCAAACGCATTGTGAGGGTTTGCTGGGAACGCCTGGCAGAGTCTCCTGTCAGAGAGAGTTTCAATTCCCACCTCCGGAAGAACTTTGAACATGTCCCGAGGGAGGCGTTGGACATTGAGTCCGAGTGGACGATGTTCCGTACCTCTGTTGTCGAGGCGGCCGATTGGAGCTGTGGCCGCAAGGTAGTTGGTGCCTGTCGTGGCGGTAATCCTAGAACCCGTTGGTGGACACCGGCGGTGAGGGATGCCGTCAAGCTGAAGAAGGAGTCCTATCGGGTTCTTTTGGCTCATGGGACTCCTGACGCAGCAGACAGGTACCGACAGGCCAAGCGGTGTGCGGCTTCAGCGGTCGCGGAGGCAAAAACTCGGACATGGGAGGAGTTCGGTGAGGCCATGGAAAAAGACTTCCGGACGGCTTCGAAGCAATTCTGGACCACCATCCGCCGCCTCAGGAAGGGGAAGCAGTGCAGTGTCAACACCGTGTATGGTGGGGATGGTGCTCTGTTGACCTTGACTGCGGATGTTGTGGATCGGTGGAGAGAATACTTCGAAGACCTCCTCAATCCTACCAGCACGTCTTCCTATGAGGAAGCAGGGCCTGGGGAATCTGTGGTGGGCTCTCCTATTTCTGGGGCTGAGGTTGCCGAGGTAGTTAAAAAGCTCCTCGGTGGCAAGGCCCCGGGGGTGGATGAGATCTGCCCGGAGTTCCTTAAGGCTCTGGATGTTGTGGGGCTGTCTTGGTTGACAAGACTCTGCAACATCGCGTGGACATCGGGGGCGGTACCTCTGGATTGGCAGACCGGGGTGGTGGTTCCTCTCTTTAAGAAGGGGAACCGGAGGGTGTGTTCCAACTATCGTGGGATCACACTCCTCAGCCTTCCCGGTAAGGTCTATTCAGGTGTACTGGAGAGGAGGCTACGCCGGATAGTCGAACCTCGGATTCAGGAGGAACAGTGTGGTTTTCGTCCTGGTCGTGGAACTGTGGACCAGCTCTATACTCTCGGCAGGGTCCTTGAGGGTGCATGGGAGTTTGCCCAACCAGTCTACATTTGCTTTGTGGAATTGGAGAAGGCATTCGACCGTGTACCCCGGGAAGTCCTGTGGGGAGTGCTCAGAGAGTATGGGGTAACGGACTGTCTTATTGTGGCAGTCCGCTCCCTGTATAATCGGTGTCAGAGCTTGGTCCGCATTGCCGGCAGTAAGTCGGACACGTTTCCAATGAGGGTTGGACTCCACCAGGGCTGCCCTTTGTCACCGATTCTGTTCATAACCTTTATGGACAGAATTTCTAGGTGCAGTCAGGGCGTTGAGGGTATCTGGTTTGGTGGCTGCAGGATTAGGTCTCTGCTTTTTGCAGATGATGTGGTCCTGATGGCTTCATCTGGCCAAGATCTTCAGCTCTCACTGGATCGGTTCGCAGCCGAGTGTGAAGCGACTGGGATGGGAATCAGCACCTCCAAATCCGAGTCCATGGTTCTCGCCCGGAAAAGGGTGGAGTGCCATCTCCGGGTTGGGGAGGAGATCTTGCCCCAAGTGGAGGAGTTCAAGTACCTCGGAGTCTTGTTCACGAGTGAGGGAAGAGTGGATCGTGAGATCGACAGGCGGATCGGTGCGGCATCTTCAGTAATGCGGACGCTGTATCGATCCGTTGTGGTGAAGAAGGAGCTGAGCCAGAAGGCAAAGCTCTCGATTTACTGGTCGATCTACGTTCCCATCCTCACCTGTGGTCATGAGCTTTGGGTCATGAGCGAAAGGACAAGATCACGGGTACAAGCGGCCGAAATGAGTTTCCTCCGCCGGGTGGCGGGGCTCTCCCTTAGAGATAGGGTGAGAAGCTCTGTCATCCGGGGGGAGCTCACAGTAAAGCCGCTGCTCCTCCATATCGAGAGGAGCCAGATGAGGTGGTTCGGGCATCTGGTCAGGATGCCACCCGAACGCCTCCCTCGGGAGGTGTTTCGGGCACGTCCGACCGGTAGGAGGCCACGGGGAAGACCCAGGACACGTTGGGAAGACTACGTCTCCCGGCTGGCCTGGGAACGCCTCGGGATCCCCCGGGAGGAGCTGGACGAAGTGGCTGGGGAGAGGAAAGTCTGGGCTTCCCTGCTTAGGCTGCTGCCCCCGCGACCCGACCTCGGATAAGCGGAAGAAGATGGATGGATGGATGGATATTGACAACACTTTTGCCTCTTTCCAGCAACTTTGTGATACATTTTCACTCCCGAATCAACACTTTTTTTAGACATCTACAAATCCACAGGTTTGTTTGTGATACTTTTCCCAGGTTTCTAAACTTACCGACTGACAAAGTTTTAGATGCTTATTTGACACCATTTCCGACATTAAAAGGATCAATTACACTTATTTACAATAACATTTTTCATTCATGCCCCGAGTCTCTGAATTCAATTAAAGTATCAGTAAAGTGGAAAAACAAGTTGACTTTGTATGCTTATTTGTGTTTCATTGTATCCCTGAAATCATATTCAATTGCATTTACAATCAGCAAAGTATATGAAAAAAAAAAGTTCAAGATGTTTATCATAATTGTTCTTCTTTGTTCTTTGTGAACACTTGTAGTCTGAACAGTCTCTTAAACTAAATCATATTAGTGCTTTGTTTGATTTCCTTGCTTAATCCACCATAATTTAATTCCACATACTGATATGCTAAATGTCTTAACTGTTGTACGTGCATACAAATGTTTTAAATTAGATTTTTCTCTGAGGTTATATTTCTCCTCTTTTGATGAAAATAATTGTTGTACATTCTTGGGTAGCAGGTTATAGTTTGCTTTTAACATAATTGTAGTTGTTTGCAAATGCACCAAGTCATTTTTGCGAGGGCTGTCTCTGGAGAGTGACTTACCCTGAAACCAGACTGAAAGGGTTCACCAAGATTGTTAGACGCTAAGTGTTCATTTAGCTGCTGTGCAACAATTTTTTCAAGGATTTTCGAGATAAAGGGAAGGTGGGACACCAGCCGGTAGTTAACCATGAGGTCAGGATTGAGGTTAGGTCTTTTGAGCAGAGGATAATAACCGCTTTTTTGAATGCTAGGGGAACAGTACCAGAGGAAAGTGATGAGTCAATAATATTTAGCACTGATGGTCCTAATATTAGAAAAAGCTCATTGATATGTTTCCCAGGAAGTGGGTCAAGTAGAGATGTTGTTTGTTTTGGCCCATTTACAAGTCGCAGGAGTTCCTGTAATGTTATTTCTTCGAAAAGAGAGATTGGCAATATCTGTCGTACATACATTCATGTCTGCGTTAATAGAACCCAGTTGAAGCTGGGACGCATTATCTTTAATCTCCTTTTTAATGAGTTAAATTTTCTTATTAAAGGATTTCATAAAGTTATCAGCCGAGAGAGGTAGCGGTGCAACAGACCTCATAGTAAACACCTCAAATGATTTATATTCATTACTTAGGTTAGCGGTAAGGTTAAGGTTTTCATTGGCTATCAGTGCGACCCCTCATCCCTTTTGAAGGGGACGGGCAATACGTGCACTCGTAGAGTTAGGAAGAAATGCCTCGTTAAGCGGGGAAAATTCATCTGGTTTTAGCTAAGTTTCGCTGAGACCAATTACTTTAAGATTGTTGTCTCTGCTGACCTCATTAACCAATAACGTTTTGGTAGAAAATATTTGATGTTTAAAAAGCCCATATTATAGATAGCGGGCTGTTTTGAGGATTTTTTGTCAATGACATACGTAGTACTGATATTAATAGTGTTACGTTTATTTTGTGTAGTACGCCTTAAATAATTTCGATCACATCTAGGAATTGATATGATGGGGATCTTGAGATTATTTGCTTGGTGCTGCGATAGATTTAACGCGTCATAATTTGCCACCTCAGTCGAATGCATGTTCACCTCTGGCACAGTCACAACAGAAAAAAACATTATGTGAGTTATGAATTATTCTACGAGAAATGCTATGTGTGCAGGAGTTAAGCGAGACTAATCTGCTATACCTGTCATAATTTCCTCTCACAGGCAGGGGACCAGACACAAGTACTCGAAGCCGAGACATCTTTCTTGCAAGATTACAAATCCGAGCTATGTTCCTCTCTGTAATCTCTGACTGTCTCATCCTAGTGTCATTGCAGCCGACATGTACATCTATAGAATAGAATAGAATAGCTAGGTTCTCGTAGCTAGTGGTGCGATTAGCCTGTCGTACGTGTTTACTTGGCCTGTTGCGAGTCAGCTCCCTAGGACTAGCTTCAATGTCAGGTGCTGTGGCCCCGGGAATACACTTAAGTATGGCTGGTTTACTAAACTGTATGTTCCGGGTGATGGAGTCCCCTATGACTAAGGTGTGGTGCACAGTAGACTGGGGTGTAAAACTAGCTAAAGGGCTAAATCTATTATGCGTCTCAACCGGTTCACCGTGGCTTGTAGGCCGCTTAAGGCTGCTACAAGTTGGGCTAGTCAGCTCGCTACAGCTAACGCTAGAAAATGTGTCCGCAGCGTCTAAAGTTACGAAACTACTCTGCTCTAACTGGCGGACACGGTCCTCTAGTAGAACCAAACTATTCATGAGAACTGTGCACAAAGAGCAGGGAGCCATACTCACGTTGTTTCTTTCTTTAGTCGAGTTCTTGCTGTCTTTGGAGCAGTAGCAGCAGCTTCAGGGAGCAGATGCCTTCAGAGCGTAGTTGCTTTCTCCCGCGACAAGCTTAGTAGTGTTGTGGAGAACATTAAAATGGGGATAGCAGCAGTGCGCCAAACATATGCAACTAGATAAAACTGATTTTAAGAACTTCAGTGAGGAGATGGCTGCATTGAGAAAAACAGCTCAATGCCAAACAAGATATCACCAATCTGATATTAACTGTCGATATTAACACCATTGATGCGTACATTTCTTTGAATAGAAGACGCTTGCCAACAGGAAATCCAAAATGGCATTGTTGACACAGGGGGGGAAAGCTGAAGGGTACAAATGTGTACATGACCGAACACCTCACTAAACGCAATGCTGAAATCACCAAGAAAGCACGCGACTTGAGAAAACGGGGGAAAGTTCAGGGAATTTGGAGCACCAAATGCAAAATCTACATCAAACTGAATGGGGGTCCAGAAGCAAGAGTACTGGTTGTAAAAGACATCAAGAATCTGGACGAATATTGAAACGTTGATACGTTTTCAAACTGGATTAAGGCAACTTTTACTGAAATCAGTCAAGAAATAACTTTGTGTGGACACTTTAACAATGCCCTCTTGAACCCTAACAAACAAAAGTCTGTAGATGACTTTGTAGACACAATGTATAACCTGAGTTTATATCCAAAAATCATAATTAATGATAGAAACTACAAAAAGAGGAACACTGATGACAAAAAGACAACTAGGGCCAATCAGCCTATCCCCAGGTGCATGTCTTTGGGGGTGGGAGGACGCTGGAGTGCCCAGAGGGAACCCACACAGTCACAAAGAGAACATGCAAACTCCACACAGAGACACCGAGCCCAGGGATCGAACCCAGGACCTTCTTATCGTGAGACACATGCATTAACCCCAACCACCGTGCTGCCCTAAATCTAAATTTTTTTAGGACATCTACACCATAAGTGTTGCCATTGAGAAGTGTTTTGAGTAAAGGGTTTTTCCCCCATTTAACACTGAATTTCTTTCACACTTGGAAATTGTGATGAATTGTTTTGCAAAAATTGTTTTACTGAAAGCAGTAAAAAAAAGTAGAAAATCCCTAACTATCTGCTGCTGTTTGGCATTTATTCCCCCACACAAATGTATTTTATAATTAGTTGTTTTATGGTATGTTAAAGGGGAACTGCACTTTTTTTGGATTTTTTTTTTTAGGACTCTAAAAACGATTTAAAAAAAACGCTTGAAAGATGCAGCGAACGAGAGTCACCATTGTAGCCTTCAAAACCCTCTATCACGTTTTACATATACACTGCAGGTATAATGTAGTGATGGACACGTTCATAAATAAATGCAATCTGTACAATATTTATTGTATTTTGGTAATTGTATGTATTACCGGAACTTCAGCGCATTAATTTCCGGTCCCATAGCAGCGCACTTCCGACCTCTGGCAACAAATGTGTGTTCCTACTTCCAGCAACGTGTGTTCTAATCATGGCAGACTTGGTTACAGACAACAAAGACGACTATTTTTGGACAAATGAGGATTGAATATAAATAGGATGCAGTGACGTGCGGTGAGGTTCATGACTGGTGAGGCACTGACTTCATCACAGTCAGATTTACAAACATATGAACTCTAAAGAGTATCTTATTCACCATTTGATTGGCAGCAGTTAACGGGTTATGTTTAAAAGCTCATACCAGCATTCTTCCCTGCTTGGCACTCAGCATCAAGGGTTGGAATTGGGGGTTAAATCACCAACAATTATTCCCGGGCACGGCACCGCTGCTGCCCACTGCTCCCCTCACCTCCCAGGGGGTGATCAAGGGGATGGGTCAAATGCAGAGGACAAATTTCACCACACCTAGTGTGACAACCATTGGTACTTTAACTTAACTTTAATTTTACACATACATACTGTAGCACACAAAAAAGCACATTTAATAAAAAAAACGTTATTATGGTCTTACCTTTACTTATAGGTGCGGGAACAGTGGTGTTGGAGGAGTTGTGAATGAATGAAATATGAAATCCGTGCTGCAGTCTGCAGGTGTACCTAATGTTGTGTCCCTGCAGTCGTTCACGGCTCCTCCGGCGCGAGCAATGTTGTTTTTGCACTTTTTGGCTTCTTGTTAAGTGACTTTTTTTGGGTGGATTCGGTCTTGCACGTGGAGGGTTTGGGTGTGGGCTTTGGTTGGTGTGGCGCTCCCGTCGGGGGGTGCAGTCTGCGGCGGAGGTGCATTAACCGGCACCAGGAGGCGGGATTACGCGAGCCTCACACAGTGCGTCTTCGCAGCAGTTTTATGATTGCTCAGCACAAGAAATACTTTACACACATACAGTTGTTGACAAAATACACTGTACATTATATACCTCAGCTAACTAAACTATGGAAATGTATAATATAGTTCATATAGCAATACGGTCTCACTGCACAGCAGGCCAGCAGTTAGCCGAGTCCGCAATCCATGGTGAGGCACAATTGAGTGACGTGCCTCAACTGGCTGCTGATCACCGCACCGTCTCTTCTCAGTATTTGAACGGCAAATGTGAAAATTCAGCGATTTTGAATAAAAATAATCTAAAACTGGTGAAGTTAAATGGAAAATAACTTTATAGTATAATCACTGGATACATATAACAATTTAATTAATTTTTTTTCTTTTTAAATTTTTTTTCTTTCCATAATCCTCCCACCTCCTGCACCTGGGGATAGGTTGATTGGCAACACTAAAATGGCCCTAGTGTGCGATGAGGTGGTGACTTGCCCACGAATGCAGCTGAGATAGGGTCCAGCACCCCCCGCGACCCCGAAAGGGACAAGCGGTCGAAAATGAATAGATGGATGGATTTCTGTTTCCAAAGGAGCGCACGTCTGACTTCTGGCAACATGTGTTCCTACTTCGGGACTCAAACACGAGTGTTTTTTAATCATGGCAGACTTGGTAACAGACAACAAAAGACTATTTTTGGACAAATGAGGATTCACAACTTTATACTTTTGAAGCTAAATATACTGCTGCTTATAGAAGCGAACACGAAGGAAGAGTGAGACGTTGGAGCAGACGGAAGCCGGGAGAGGGGGATTAAAGCAATTTTGACACTACAAATATGAAACTTGGAGCCAAGCTATTTCAACTAAAATGGATTGCTTACCCAAAATCAACAGCTGGACCAGAGGAACAATTGTCCATCGAGTGAGTCACTTTAATATCGACCATGATACACGGAGCACGCCATGCGTGTTAGTACAACTACAGTACATACTGTGTCTGGCCAGCTCAGCTGCATACAAATAAAAGATGAAATGTGGGCTAATACTTTACAGATACTGTAATATGATTGTTCATGTTTTCTGTCAGTGCAAATTAGTGTCATATCGCAGTGTTGTGCATTACAAACCCAAACGCGTTTGGTGTTGTAATAGAAGCTAGCTTATCTCTTGTTGGAGTTAGCTTTTACGGCAAATACGGAAGCATGCCGATGTGTTACTACGATAGAAAGAGCTCCTCAATGTTCGCTCTTACAATAACAATACAGCTTGGTTATTATACGGGTTACGGAACGTAAATTAAGTCTTGTTGACAGTTTTTGAATGCATTTTTAAAGTGATTTAGAGGTAGAATTGATTGCGCCCATCAGTTGCATTGCTAGCCACCGAGAACGGGCCAATTTTTATATGTTAGAAAGTGGAAAAAAGCAACCTGTTGTCCTCTTGTCTCTCATAATGTTTGGAACGTTAGACAAAATTCCAAAAAAAAGTGCAGTTCCCCTTTATAAAAAAATGGATGTAAATTAGTCATGATTAAACCACAACAAGTAACAGTAATAATACAATTATATAACAATAGCAATACAAAAAACTAAGTTTTTATGTTTTAATTGTTTTTAGTTAATTGTTTTACCTTTTACACTTATTTACCACCATAGAGTGTGTGCTGTTTGTGTCAAATAGAATTTTATAAAATGCTTGTTATTTAAATGCAATATCTCTCACATTTATTGGTGCAATGCATCTTTGGACAATTTTGACCAGTATTTTAAGTCAAAGCATAATAATTGTGTAAATGTATTAATTGCTTGAAGTTCATTATGCTTGTGTAAGGTACTTTTTTGAAACCTTTAATTTGTTGGTGCAGTCAGACCGAATGTGGCGCACTGCAGCATTACTATGAAGAAGGGTAGTGTGCTGCTGTTCTCAGCTTGACGTGTGGATGCGACTTTAGGCTGTTAAAAAAAATAAAAAATAAAAAAAAAAGAGAGCGCCTCCCAAGTTGTGGCTGCTGTCGTGTTTGTAAGATGATCTCACATCCATGATGGGCAGTTGTGTGTTTAGGGCGGAGGTCAGCAACCCGCATGCGGCTCTTTAGCGCCGCCCTCGTGACCTCTTTCAGAGATGTGTGAAAATGGAAAAAGATGAAGAAAATAATATATTTTTTGTTTTCATATATTTTCTGTAGGATGACAAACATGACACAAACCTTCCTAATTGTTAGAAATCCCACGTTTTATATTAAACATGCTGCACTGATGAGAGAGAGTATTTGGCAAGCACCGTTTTGTCCTACTAATTTCAGCGATCTTTGAACTCATCGTAATTTGTTTACATGTACAACTTTCTCCGATGCTGCCACAGAAAGACGTGTTTTATGCCACTCCTTCTTTGTCTCATTTTGTCCACAAAACGTTTTAAGCTGTGCGTGAATACACAAAGGTGAGCTTTGTTGATTTTATTGATTTGCTGGAGTGCTAAACAGGCATATTTGGTCAATCCATCACTGCAAGCTAATCGGTGCTAACATGCTAAATAGGATAGCTGTATGTACATATTGCATCATTAAGCCTCATTTGTAGGTATATTTGAGCTCATTTCATTTCCTTTACTTATGTCCTCTACTTAATTTATATTTGCATGTCTCATGACACGTTATCTGTAGTATGTTATATTGGCTGCATTTCTGTGTTTGTGTGCCATGTTGTTACAGACCACAGCAAACGTTACCCAGCTCGCTAAGATTGTAATAAATCCATTAGAAGAAGACAGCCTGCAGTTTCCTTTAACTTGGACACACACATCTACAGGTATACCGTTGGCCATTCTGAGCCAGTAATTTCCAGAATTTATCTCATCCTGTGAGAAGCCTCCATTTTACTAATGATTTCCAATCTTCCAAAAATGTGTAGAATAAAAATTAAAATACAACATTTCTGTCAACAAAGAGTTGCGTCAGCCTTTGATAGTAGGCTAATATAGCTAATATAGACATTTACATCATGTGTTGCCTTCATTATAACACTTATATAAGGCTTTTCATTGTTTGCCGCTTCAGACAGATTTTTTTTTTGGATTTTTAGTTCAATATGGCTCTTTCAACATTTTGGGTTGCCGACCCCTGGTTTAAGGGATAAATGAGTGGTCGGGATAACATTATTTTCCCAAACAAATGTTCATTCTCCTCACAATGACAACATTTCCCTCACATTTATTTCAATTTCCCTGATATTCTGCGTTTGAACAGCGGATTTCGTTATATTGGCCAATTCTGTGACTCTGTCCGCTGTTACATCAATGCGGAAATCATATGCCTTATTTTTATGTTGAGTTTAGTGATTATTCATTAGGCATACTAGCGATGTGTCAAATAAGTAGCAACAATAGTAAGATCCCAAAATTCTAGAAGACATGCTTTTTTCCCCCACTCATTCGCCCTTATCCGTTCCACTAATACAAGCTCTGGAATTTGCATGCACTTTGCGTGGCCTAGGGTGACCAGGTGTCCGGATTTAGGCCGGACAGTCCGGATTTTTTATGCCCTGTCCGGCGCAGCATCAAGCCGGACACGTATTTGTCCTCCTTTTTGAGGCACTAGGCTTGAAGAGCAGTTTTTTCATCTTTGCTGGGCTGCAGCGCAATAGCCAATCAAAGACCGTAAAAAATGCCCCCAACGCAGTAACGTATCAAATGATTGGCTAAGAGCTGTGTCGGATACAAATCTGCTTATCATTGGTTAAAAAAGTAAACAAGGGTTCATGTGCTGCTGTGGCATGACATTGACAGAAAGTTAGCATCATGCCAAAACGCAAGACCTCGTTTAATTCTGAATGGATAAAAGAGCACGAATTTATAACGAAAAGCAGTCGAGACTCATTCCATGGCTTCTGCACACTTTGTCGATGTGATGTCGACGTAAGTAGTCAGGGGAAAGCTGCAATTGAACGGCATGCGGGTACGGATAAACATAAAAGTAATAAACGTGCAGCACCTCTTCAATGAGGACATTTTTTCGTGAAGTTTCGTCGCCCCTGGATGACAAGATAACCGCTGCGAGCTGTGCAAGGTGTACCATGCTGTAAAGCAGTGGTTCTCAAATGGTACCCTGGGGGTATGTAATGTAATGTAAGTTTATAAACTGAACATCAAATCAAGTAGGCTATTCCAATCATTACCATAAACCCAGAGTTTCCCCCATGCCTTGATGGTTTGACCCTCACTAAAATGTCTGTCAAAAAGAACTGTGAAAAGAAATGCAACAATGCAATATTCAGTGTTGACAGCTACATTTTTTGTAGACATGTTCCATAAATATTGATGTTAAAGATTTCTTTTTTTGTGAAGAAATGTTTAGAATTAAGTTCCTAAATCCAGGTGGATCTCTATTACAATCCCCAAAGAGGGCACTTTAAGTTGATGATTACTTCTATGTGTAGAAATCTTTATTTATAATTGAATCACTTGTTTATTTTTCAACAACTTTTTAGTTATTTTATATATTTTTTTCCAAATAGTTCAAGAAAGACCACTACAAATGAGCAATATTTTGCACTGTTATACAATTTAATAAATCAGAAACTGATGACATAGTGCTATATTTTACTTCTTTATCTCTTTTTTTCAACCAAAAATGCTTTGCTCTGATTAGGAGGTACTTGAATTAAAAAAATGCTCACAGGGGGTACATCACTGAAAAAAGGTTGAGAACCACTGCTGTAAAGCATCACCAGTCCTACAGAAGTTTAGACTGCGGCATGAAAGTGGACCGGGAGATTTTCAGTGACTATCCCACAGCTAAAGGGATGGCCTGTGGCCGAACAAAAGCCAAGGCATTGTGCGAGAACGTCATCTCTCACTATTCGGTACAGGAACATACCGACTACATAAAAGAAAACAACCTACCCTTTTCCGTGGCAACCGACGCCTCAAATAAAGGAACAAACAAGTGTTTTCCCATTGTGGTAAGGTATTTTCACTTTGATGAAGCCATCCAACATGTCCTGTTGGATTTTTATAGTGACAGCAACGAAACGTCAGAAGCCATAACAAACCAGCTGCTGGCAAAACTTGAGATGTCTGGCTTAGAGGTGAAAAACATGTCTGCATATGCAGCAGACAATGCCAAGCTGAAACTGAGCCAAAAAGATGTGCTCCCTGCAAACTGTTTGGCCCATATTCTGCATAACGCAACCAGATATGCAACAAGCAGCCTTGATGTTGATGTGGAAAATTTTTTGTGGCATTTTTTTAAAATTATATATGTTAACTACATTTAAGTCCACACATATTATGCTTTGTGGCACTCTGCACTTGAAAAGATTCATCTCAGTGGTCACTTTTTGAACACCACAATGTATTGAATAAATACAAATACTGTTAACAAACACTTGACTTTAATATTTTTTCCTATTCAGCCACACAAACATCATCTTTAAACCACTCAAAATTGTACTATAAATAAGAGTATACCAGAGTCCTATGTACACCATAGTAATTTATTGATATGGCGCATAATGTCCTCCTTTTTGGTGTCATGGAAATGGTCACCCTAGCGTGGCCCCATTAATAGTATTTTTCAAATATTCATAGTTTCATGATCGTGAGAAGCCATAATTGAAATCGAAATCAAAATTTGATTACTTGTCCAGCCCTGCATCATGCTATTGTTAGTACAACTACATACACTGTCGAGCTAGCTGTGTACAAACAATTAAATATGGGTTAATACTTTACAGATACTGTAATATGATTGTTCATGTTTTTTTAGTCAGTACAGATTGGTGTCCTATCACATTCTGTTGTGCATTACAAACTCAAAAACCATTCAGCTGCTCACGCAGAAGCTATAGCTTAACTCTTGCCGTAGTTAGCTTAGGGCTAATGCTGTAGCGAGGGGATGCGTTACTGTGCTAGAAAAAGAGTTCCTCAGTGTTTGCTCTTACAATAACAATGTCGCTACAGCTTGGTTATAATGTAGGTTACGAAATGTAAGTAAAGTATTGTTGGAGGGTTTTTGATGCATTTTTAAAGTGATTTAGAGGTAGAATGGATTCCTCCTTTTAGCTGCATTGCTAGCCACCTGGAACAAGCCGATTATTACAAATTAGAATGCAAAAAAACCCCAAAAACCTTTGTCTGCTTATCTCTCATAAGGTTTGTAAACAATAGGCAACAATTTTTTTTAAAAGTGCTGTCCACCTTTAAATAAACCGCTATCTGCAGGGGGTATTTGCAGCTGCAGCTATGAATCCAGCAAAGGGCGTTGCCTCACAAGTCAATTCACTCAACATTTTTAAGCAGGCAGAAGCTTTTCCAAAACGTGATGTTGAAAACTGAATTTAAAATGTGTTTTTAATCACAGAGAGATGAATATTATAGGGTTTACTTAAGAGTTGTTTAAGAAAAAAGCCATCTTTAAGGTCGCTTTCATGGCTGAAGGAACATGACATATGACTCCCCGTGTGCTATGAATAAATCATTGTGAGACAGGCAGTGGGAAAGTAAACAGTTGTGTATCTTCACCTCAGATGCCAGGAAAGGCCTGTCAGACACCACAGTTAACAAAGGCTGCCTCCGCATCGTCATGCAGATGGTGTTTTCAGCACATCCAAGTCCCAACATGACATGATCACCCCACCCCCGCTGGACTCCTATCACAGGAACTCAAGTACTTGTTTTAAGCCAACTAAAAGAGTTTGTGAAAGCAAGTCCATAAGGCAGTGGTTCTTAACCTGGGTTCGATCGAACCCTAGGGGTTCGATGAGTTGGCCTCAGGGGTTCGGCGAAGGGTCAAAACACATCCGACTCATCGTGTACGGTAAATAAAAACTTCTTCCTATCGGCGTATTACAGATACGGCAACAGCAGAAGTCAGACTGATTTGCAGGTGTGTAATTTGTTGTGTGTTTATGCACTGTGTTGGTTTTGTTCTTTGAACAAGGTGATGTTCATGTGCGGTTCATTTTGTGCACCAGTAAAAAAAACATGGTAACACTTAAGTATGGGGAACATATTCACCATTAATTAGTTGCTTATTAACATGCAAATTAGTAACATATTGGCTCTTAACTAGTCATTATTAAGTACTTATTAATGCCTTATTCGGCATGGCCTTAGTATAACCCTAACCCCAACCAAATAACTCTAAATTTGAAGTGAAGTAAAGTGAATTATATTTATATAGCCCTTTTCTCTAGTGACTCAAAGCGCTTTACAATGTGAAAGCTAATATCTAAGTTACATTTATACCAATGTGGGTAGCACTGGGAGAAGGTGGGTAAAGTGTCTTGCCCAATGACACAACGGCAGTGACTAGGTTTGCGGAAGCGGGGATCGAACCTGGAACCCTCAAGTTGCTGGCACGGCCACTCTAACAAATGAGCTAAACCGCCCCAAATTTAGTCTTTGTTACTTAGAATATGTTCCCCTAGTGTCCAAAAAACTCTAAATTAAGTCTTTGTTACTTAGAATATGTTTCCCATACTAAAATGTTACCAAAAACATATAATAACTTTGTCTTGAATTTGAAATAAAAGGAGGGTTCGGTGAATGTGCATATGAAACTGGTGGGGTTCGGTACCTCCAACAAGGTTAAGAACCACTGCCATAAGGCATAATTGCCTGGAGGATCTATTTCTAAGTTAACATTCGTTTGTCAATCCCTATAAAGTGCTGTCGGACAATATTCACAGTGATTCACTTTTTCTAGTCTTATTTGTTACAAAATTCCAAAATGGAATAAGAAAAAATGGTTTCTCAAAATCCTACACACAATACCCTATGATGACAATGACAAAAATATATTTTTTTAACTTTTGCAAATGTAATCAAAAAGAAACAAAAAAAAATGCGTACATCACTATTCACAGCCTTTGCTCGATACTTTGTTGATGCACCTTTGACAGGAATTACAGCCTCAAGTCTTTTTTAATACAATGCCACCAGCTTAGCACAACTATCTTTGGCCAGTTTTGCCCATTCCTCTATGTAGGACCTCACAAGCTACATCAGGTTGGATGGGAAGCGTTGGTTTTCATCCAGGTTGTCGCTGTACATTGCTGCATTCATCTTAGTCTAGTCTGGGAGGTGACCAAGAACACGATGGACACTGTCAGAGCGACAGCATTCCTCTGTGGACAGAAGAGAACCTGCCAGAAGGAAAACAATCCCTGCAGAAATCCACCAATCAGGTGGTTGAGCAGCCAGACGGAAAACAATGCTTAGTAAAGAGTTTGCCAAAATGCACCTCAAAACTCTCAGACCATCCATCCATCCATCCATGAGAAACAACATTCTCTTATCTGATGAGACAAAGATTGAACTCTTTGGCGTGAATGCCAGGCATCATGTTTGGAGGAAACCAGGGACCCTCATCACCAGGCCAATACCATCCCTACATGGCGGTGGCAGCATCATGCTGTGGAGATAATTTTCTGCGGCAAGAACCGGGAGACGAGTCAGGATAGAGGGAAAGATGAATGCAGCAATGTACAGAAACTTCCTGGATCAAAATTAACGCTTCTCATCCAACTTGATGGAGCTTGAGAGGTGTTGCAAAAAGAAATGGGCGCAACTGATAGGTGTGCTAAGCTTGTGACATCGTATCCAAAAAGACTTGAGGCTGCAATTGCTATCAAAGATGCATCAACAAAGTATCGAGCAGAGGCTGTGAATGCATATGTAAATGAGATTTTTAAGTTTTTTAGTATAATACATTTTCAATTTAAAAAAAATCAAACAAACCTTTTCACATCGTTATTATGGGGCGGCCGTAGACTTTTAAGGACAAAAAGTAAATTATTCCATTTTGGAATAAGACTGCCGTGACAAATGTGGAAAAGCTGAGGCGCTGTGAATACTTTCCATGCAGATGCACTGCACGTACAACCTAAGGAAAATGTAAATTAAAAGCAAACACTGCAAGACGAACGTATGACAATCAGGCCACAATCCACAAACTTTGTGTTCGTCACTCTGAATGGCTCAATGGCTCAAGTATTATTCCTCCACTGCTAAAATCACTTGCTAGGAAGCCAAAACAGTGTAGAAATGGGCGTTCATGAATTACGATTAGGAATCTCATTTTACCTGTCGGATTTTTTTCATACTGTAACTTTGTTTAATCAGGGATCTCAGCGAGGTCAAAAAAAAATAATGAGGAATTGAAAATTATCAGCTGGAGGTCAAGGGGCCCTTTTGGAGGTTCAGGGAGCATAACCCCCTGAATTGAAGAGATTTTACAATGTTTAAGATGCTTTTGAAGGCATTCTTAGATATAAATTCTGTAAAAATGCAACAAAAACTTACCAATCTATTAGATGCTAAAGCTCCCTGGCCGAGCAATGAAAATTTGTGGGGATGAGTTTGTTAACAGTCTTAAACACATCAAGATGAGCTGATTCGGTCATGTATATACAACCAGGCAAGCAGCGAAATTCCACATTCTGGTCATCCTATACTAATAATTATATTAGTTTATCACACATGCTGACTCCACGTTGGGATTCTTGTGAAAACTTTTCTTTCCGCTGTAATAATTCCGTCAGGGTTTGTTGTTAGCTTAAGTTGTGTCAACTACATTGTGTGCGTGTTCATGGCGGGCTTCCGAGTGCTTCATTAAATTGCTTGGATTGAAACGTCCTACGTGTCCCACTCCTCAAAACAGTTATATTGCAAAATGTGCATGTTGGTTGCGACTTGATGGCTACTTGAGTTAGTAATATTGCCATACCGCCGACATGTTTGCTTTGTAGCACAGTCTTGAATCTTCCATTGGTGCTTTGGTCCTTTGTTTCCGGTGGAGAAGAGGTGAAATAGTCATTTCCGTGTTGCAACATTAGCATGCTAGTGGACTTATTGGCTTCTGTGCGCTATATCGGTCGTATTTCTTACAATACCGTATTTTCCGCACTATAAGGCGCACCTAAAAACCACAAATGTTCTCAAAAGCTGACAGTGCGCCTTATAACCCGGTGCGCTTTATTACGATTCATTTTCATAAAGTTTCGATCTCGCAACTTCGGTAAACAGCCGCCATCTTTTTTCCCGGTAGAACAGGAAGCGCTTCTTCTTCTACGCAAGCAACCGCCAAGGAAAGCATCCGCCCCCATAGAACAGGAAGCGCTTTTTCTTCTACCCGCCCCCGGAAGAAGAAGAAAAAACGCGCGGATATCACCGTACGTTTCATTTCCTGTTTACATCTGTAAAGACCACAAAATGGCTCCTACTAAGCGATCCGGTTCATAAAAAGACGCAATCTCTCCATCCGCACACGGATTACTACCGTATTTCACAGCAACTGAACCGCACTGTGGAACGGGAGCACGTACGGTGAATATTCGCACCACAGGGAATGAGAAGTCATCCTTCACTGTGGTTCTAGCTTGCCATGCTAACTTCCACCCATGGTGATATTCAAAAGGAAGACCTTGCCAAAAGAGACCTTTCCAGCCGGCGTCATCATAAAAGCTAACTCGAAGGGATGGATGGATGAAGAAAAGATGAGCGAGTGGTTAAGGGAAGTTTACGCGAAGAGGCCGGGTGGCTTTTTTCACACAGCTCCGAAGGCGAACACACCTTCACTAAGACGGGCAGACAGCCTCGGACGACATACGCCAACATTTGCCAGTGGATCGTAAATGCCTGGGCAGATATTTCGTTCACAACTGTGGTCCGAGCTTTCCGGAAGGCAGGATTCACAGAACAACAGCGACACTGACTCCCGATGACTTCTACGAGACGGAACCGGCCATTTTGGATACCACGCTTGCGCAACTTTTCAATTCGGACACCGAAGACGAAGAATTCGAAGGATTTACGAATGAAGAATAACTTCAGAAGGTGAGCGCTATGTTTATTTTGTGTGTTGTGACATTAACGTTCGAGCAACATTATGTTACTATTGCTCTACACCATTTTGAATTTTACTATGTTTGTGATTGCACATTTGCGCACATTTTGGGACAGAGTTGTTAGAACGCTGGTTTTCAATATATTATTAAAGTTTGACTGAACTATCTGACCGTTTTTTTGACATTCACTTTAGCGCAGCGTTTTTTTGACATTCACTTTAGCGCAGCGTAGGCGCGGCTTATAGTCCGGGGCGGCTTATTGGTGGACAAAATTATGAAATATGTAATTCATAGAAGGTGCGGCTAATAATCCGGTGCGCCTTATAGTGCGGAAAATACGGTATACTTAGTATGGTATCAGAGCTGTAGGTACAAGTATACTCTCCAGTACAAAGACCTCCAATAGTGCTGTATCGGCATGTAAACATGGCTATATTAAGTGATTCTTTAGCGTACCTCTCGATGGAGCCCGCGTACCATTACAGTTTGAGAATCACTGGGCCAGAAGAATAGCAAAATTCCGCTAAATATCGGGTGTCTTGAATGCCTGTTTTATATGGCTGAAAGTTAAAAATGTTATGCTAATCCATTGTTTGGTGAAATTGTTTTCAACAGAGAATTTTGACAATTCCCCACGATAGATAAATTAAGTGGTCACTTCCTGTGACTTCTTCAAGATGAATTTCCAATAAAATAGTAATAAATACAAATTTGGAGGCAGAATCTTGAATGGCATGTCATGCCAATATTGCAGATGTGTTTGAGGAGCAACATGAGAAATATCACTACGACAAACGTTTTAATTTTATAGGAATACTGTGATCTACATAATGAGGATTTCAAAACTAAAATTAGAATATCAGTTTAGGGATAATAAGCCTTACTTATACTAGAATAAAATCAATTTACGAAAAACGTTTCACCCAAAATATATATACAGGTAAAAGCCAGTAAATTAGAATATTTTGAAAAACTTGATTTATTTCAGTAATTGCATTCAAAAGGTGTAACTTGTACATTATATTTATTCATTGCACACAGACTGATGCATTCAAATGTTTATTTCATTTAATTTTGATGATTTGAAGTGGCAACAAATGAAAATCCAAAATTCCGTGTCACAAAATTAGAATATTACTTAAGGCTAATACAAAAAAGGGATTTTTAGAAATGTTGGCCAACTGAAAAGTATGAAAATGAAAAATATGAGCATGTACAATACTCAATACTTGGTTGGAGCTCCTTTTGCCTCAATTACTGCGTTAATGCGGCGTGGCATGGAGTCGAGTTTCTGGCACTGCTCAGGTGTTATGAGAGCCCAGGTTGCTCTGATAGTGGCCTTCAACTCTTCTGCGTTTTTGGGTCTGGCATTCTGCATCTTCCTTTTCACAATACCCCACAGATTTTCTATGGGGCTAAGGTCAGGGGAGTTGGCGGGCCAATTTAGAACAGAAATACCATGGTCCGTAAACCAGGCACGGGTAGATTTTGCGCTGTGTGCAGGCGCCAAGTCCTGTTGGAACTTGAAATCTCCATCTCCATAGAGCAGGTCAGCAGCAGGAAGCATGAAGTGCTCTAAACTTGCTGGTAGACGGCTGCGTTGACCCTGGATCTCAGGAAACAGAGTGGACCGACACCAGCAGATGACATGGCACCCCAAACCATCACTGATGGTGGAAACTTTACACTAGACTTCAGGCAACGTGGATCCTGTGCCTCTCCTGTCTTCCTCCAGACTCTGGGACCTCGATTTCCAAAGGAAATGCAAAATTTGCTTTCGTCAGAAAACATGACTTGGGACCACTCAGCAGCAGTCCAGCTCTTTTTTTCCTTAGCCCAGGTGAGACACTTTACGCGCTGTTTCTTGGTCAACAGTGGCTTGACACGAGGTATGCGGCAGTTGAAACCCATGTCTTTCAAGCGTCTCTTGGTGGTGGATCTTGAAGCACTGACTCCAGCAGCTGTCCACTCCTTCTGAATCTCCCCCACATTTTTGAATGGGTTTTTTTTCACAATCTTGACCAGGGCGCGGTGATCCCTATCGCTTGTACACTTTTTCTGACCACAGTTTTTCCTTCCCTTTGCCTCTCCATTAATGTGTTTGGACACAGAGCTCTGAGAACAGCCAGCCTCTTCAGCAATAACCTTTTGTGTCTTTCCCTCCTTGTGCAATGTGTCGATGGTTGCCTTTTGGACAGCTGTCAAATCTGAAGTCTTCCCCATGTTTGTGTAGGCTTCAGAACTGGACTGAGAGACCATTTAAAGCCCTTTGCAGGTGTTTTGAGTTAATCAGCTGATTAGTTTGTGGCACCAGGTGTCTTCAAAATTTAACCCTTACACAATATTCTAATTTTGTGACACACGGAATTTTGGATTTTCATTTGTTGCCACTTCAAATCATCAAAATTAAATGAAATAAACATTTGAATGCATCAGTCTGTGTGCAATGAATAAATATAATGTACAAGTTACACCTTTTGAATGCAATTACTGAAATAAATAAAGTTTTTCAAAATATTCTAATTTACTGGCTTTTACCTGTATATTTTTTACTGTGACCCCAATATTTATTAGAAGTTACCCAACCATAACACTACTAAAACAATGAAATTGTTTCTAGCAGTAACGACAGCACTTAATTTCCCTATTTGTGATTGAAGTCAAAATAAAAGCACTGGAAACCAAATAAATACTTTTTTGAATATAGTTTTTTATTTATTTATAATTTATAATAGGCAGATACAAAACTCTTAAAACTGTATCCAAAATGTGCAATAAATCACTGCTGATTAAAAAAAAATAATTACAAAAGACCATCTACTTTGGAAAGTTGACAGCCGATGTTAACTGCTTTGAACTAATAATTCTAGAGTGTTTACTAATCACTCCTAATGCTCTTTTGAACTGAACTATAGTTAACAAATTGCCAATTTGTGTTGCTCTCCCAAGACGACAACACAAGTCATCGTGTGTACATACATTAAAATTGGCGACATTCGAGTTCCCATTTTGTTAAATACAAGAAAGGCAATTATTTCTGTAAGCAGCACAAATGTGTAAAACACATGACAAAGTCTTGTACCAATATATATTCATGTGAGAGGTCAACAAAACAGGAAAGGGACAGGCATTTCCAAAATATATTGTTGTAAACAATACCCTTCATTGAGATGCACGGAAAAGCAGTGATGCTTTAGTGTGTAACGGTTAATTCAAAACGTGTCAGCGGCCAGATCAAGCATTGTGGAATCGGACCTTGAAGTCGTTAATGCTTTACAATGAATAAACAATGAATTGCAAATCATAACAGTAATACATTTGAAAAAACATTGTTTAAAAAAATAAAAAAAAAATAAAAAAATCTTAAATTCACATTTCAATCACATCCACATTCATGAGCTCCTTCCTGGACAGGATGCTGGTGTATCGCCCTCTATGTCGGACACACACGACACCAAACAAATTAGTTAGCATCGATGGTAACAAGAAAAACGGCTATCATGCGGACGGACAGTTCTCGGCAGGATGTATTAGAAGAGTATCCAAGTGCAAAAAAAACATATTTCTTCAAATGTAGTTGGTTTTCCTAATTCTATTTCATTCTTTTCATGTAGCCTCAATCCCCCAAGATGGCAAAAGTCAATAAAAATAAAATATATTCTAAAATAAATGTTCACGCAGAATGTCCAACTCGTTTAACAGAAAGAAAACATCTGCAGTATAGTTTAGCATTACCTAGATCCTTCATTGCTATTAGGGATGTAACAATAAACGGTATTAAAGCTAATTGTGGTAAAACTCTCGACTGTTGGTATTATCGTTTTAAATTTTGATTTCTGGCGCTAGCTTAAAAGCTAACATGAATTAGCGAATTTAATGTCATTCCTCATTAAAAAATTACATACTCCAATCTAAAGTTGTAAAAACACAATACTGTCTGAGCAACTAAGCTATTCAATTGTGCACATTAAGGCTAAAAGCTGTGCTCTTCGAGTGATCGGAATTTACTCAAAAGGAATATGACATTGAGATGTTTTTACGGTGCGTTCAAGGACCAGTAACCAGAGTAGGACACCAAAACGCCTACTAAAACAGTTAGTGAAATATAAGAAACAATAACATTACAAATTGTGGGCTTTCTAACAGTGGGTCTATTTATTTTAGCCATTTAAAAAATCTAAAGATTTTATGTTAAGTATTTTTGAGCACATTAAAGAATACCGCGATAATGATAACTGTGATAATTTAAGTCCCAATAAACATGAAAATACATGTTCTTATCGTTACATCCCTAATTGCTATACAACTCAAACCTTGGAAAGGCTTTTAACGTGCAACACCATTCAACTCCTGGTCCTCAGATACCAACGTTTTCAACTAACTAGAACTATGCGCAAACGGCCTACCAAACTAGTCTGAGGGTCTGTCTCCAAGTACTTTTAAGGACACTAGTGTCAAAATAGATGCACATAAATATTGTGAAAAACAATTCCTATCAAGGTATCCATATAAAGCACTTGTGCAGTGAAGTACCGTATTTTCCGCACTATTAGCCGCACCTAAAAACCACAAATGTTCTCAAAAGCTGACAGTGCGCCTTTTAACCCGGTGCGCTTTATATATGGATAAATATTAAGATTCATTTTCATAAAGTTTCGGTCTCGCAACTACGGTAAACAGCCGCCATCTTTTTTCCCCGTAGAAGAAGCGCGCGGTGCATGCTGGGATATGTGACGTTTCATTTCCATTTGTGTGTTTATGTAAAGACCCCAAAATGGCTCCTATTAAGTGTGTTGTCTGTCTAATTATAAATAATGCAGACGAGGCGTGTTAACTGAGTTCTCAACGTTTACTCACAGCGTGCTCATAACCACATTCTAACTCCCAGCATACAACGCTTCTCAGGGCTACCGCGCATGCTCGTCACTATCGTTGCATGCTGGGTAGTGTAGTTGTTATATTTGCTAGCTCATAACATCACATTAAGAGACACGCTTACGCGCTTAATTCAATACTCGCCGTCATTCCGGGTGGATTGACAAAAGACCTCCAGCCGCTACATATTGGTGTCAACAGGGCATTCGAAGCTAGACTGCTAACTGCGTGGGAACAGTGGATGACAGAAGGCGAACACACCTTCACTAAGACAGGGAGACAGCGCCAGACGACGCCAACATCACCTTCACTAAGACAGGGAGACAGCGCCAGACGAGGCCAACATCTGCCAGTGGATCGTAAATGCCTGGGCAGATATTTCGGTCACAACTGTGGTCCGAGCTTTCCGGAAGGCAGGATTCACAGAACTGCTGGACAACAGTGACACTGACTCCGATTACTTCGACGAGACGGAGCCGGCCATTTTGGATCCCACATTCGCCCAACTTTTCAATTCGGACACGAAGGAGAAGAATTCGAGGGATTTATGAATGAAGAATAACTTCAGAAAGTGAGCGTTATGTTTATTTTGTGTGTTGTGACATTAACGTTCGAGCAACATTATGTTGCTATTGCTCTGCACTATTTTGAATTTTACTATATTTGTGATTGCACATTTGCGTACATTTTGGGAGTGAACAGAGTTGTTAGAACGCTGGTTTTTAATATATTATTAAAGTTTGACTGACCTATCTGACTGTTTTTTTGACATTCCTTTAGCGCAGTTAGATGCGGCTTTCAGCACGGGGCGGCTTATAGGTGGACAAAGTTTTGAAATATGCTGTTCATTGAAGGCGCGGCTTATAACCCAGGGCGCCTTATGGTGCGGAAAATACGGTATGTGCTTTTCCCTTTATTTTAGAGCAGGGGTCTCAAACTCAATTTACCCTGGGGGCTGCTGGAGGTAAGGTCTGGGTGAGAGGTTGGGCCGCATAAAGTACTGAATTCACTTCAGAATCACATTTTAGCCACATGACTACATTTTTCAACTACTTCTACCAGCAGCTAGTGACCCTGAGCTACTGGAGACCTTGAGTAAAATTCATATTTTGACACTGTGGAGTTTGCCAGAGGATGGTCAGACACTTCAGCTTCCTTAAAGTTGCTCTTTAATTAGGCCAACAGTAGCCAACAGCAGGAGATAATTACTCAACATAGTCAAAAGAAGAAAACATTATAACCATCACAATGCAACGGGTAGATAACTCATACACTATGTTACCTCAACATGTACTTTGAGCAACTATTTGTAAAAAGGTGCCACAAAGCATGTTAAGAGTGTTTTGAGGTTGCTAAAGTTACATGTTAAGAGTTAGCACAGCTGTTTAGGATTCACTATAGTAGAAGATCCCCCATGTGTGATTGTAGTGTAATATATATGTTAACCACAAGTGAGATCCCCGCTCTGAAGAAATTACAGGCTGACGCGAAACTGTATTCATTTATCGTGCTAATGATGCTAAGCAGCTGTAGTGGAATTGACATAAGCTGGGACCTTGACATCAAGCCAACCCTGGCTTTACCAAATCCTTTCACACAAGGCTCAAACAATTTCGAGGGATTCATTTGATCAGGGTCCAGGGCAGTGCCTGCATTAGAGACTAAAATACTTCCATACAAATTTAGGTCAAGTCGCGGTTTACCTTATAAAGAAAAATGTTTAACCTTCTACTGTGACATCTTTTCTTACTAAGGTTGACCGTTGTAGCCTTCAAAACATGCAAATAAGACTAATAAAAAGTGCAACAACTCTACCTGCTGTTTAGCTTTTAAGATATTCCCAATTGTTTTTAAATACTTAAAAAAGGACCTATTATTTTAATTTTTGATGTGTACCAATTAAAGACTAAAATCTAAGGCATTCATTTGTTGTCTTTGAGTCCAGAAGACAAAATGTGGACATCATAAATGGGGGATGAAAGTAGAAAAACTACTTTAGCATATGGTTGCATTCGTAAAAAAAATTCAGTTTTTTGTGAATACCAAGCAAGCAAAGTATCTCCCACTGAATTGTAGCTCAAAGCATGAACACACGGTTATTTCCAAAAACAACAACAACAAAAAATCCAGCATCATCAGTACCGTTTGACTTGCATAATATAGAATGGCTTCCACACAGCCAGATGCTAATTTAAAGCTCCTTGTTGGTTTAAGTATGCCTAAATTCCGGACCAGCGACCACTATGACTACTTGGACATGTCCCACTTGTGACAGAGCATGACGTTCATGTTTCAGTGCTGTTTGATTTTGTCTTTCCTTATACATCGTTGTGCTTTCTCAGGTTCTACCTTAGAAACAAAGCATTTACCAGTTGACCATACTGAAGCACTAATTTGTAGCGTGTCATCTGTAGCGCAACAGTGTTGAGCAGATTAAATTATGATGGAAATACATACAGCAATTTGCCAATAATCTGTTTAACAAAACGAATGCAGGGTAACATGAATATCTGAACATGCTCTCTGAAAGTCCAATAAATAATGTTCACAATTGGTCAGTCTCAATGGAGTTGTGCCTGTGTTATACAATAAGTGATGTTTTAGTTCAATGGTAAAGTCCTTAAATCACCAAATTAATCATGATATAGGTTGTATTCAGTAATGTGACTTTTAAACAGAAGTACACAAAGTGGTGGGCCACAAAATCAACATGGCTACTTTGCCAAACACACACGCAAACAGTGTGAAAACTATCGAAGTACGCAAGTGGTCTTGATCTTGCCACTAAAAGCTGATACAAGCAAACAATGCAAACTATGCAATGAAATGTATCCTTGTAAATTATCAAAAAAAGATTTTCCGAGTGATGTCAAGGATTAGCCTTCGGTCACGTTCACAAACATGTCATTCTACACGACAAAACATGACATTTTCAAAAAGCACAGATGTCTACAACTTCTTTGTGTGTGGCTCAGTCAAGGAAATTGTTATGAAGATTATCCTGGATAAAACATGCATTGTTTTTGCTCGGGTAACGTTGCATTTCATGATTTAACGTCGCGTTTATAGCCATGTCTGTTGCCTTAATTTCGTTGCGCCGTTACAAGTATGTGTATTTTCCACCATCTTTATCAAAATATAACTATAGACCTCAATGTTGTGTATGTGCTGAAAGCTTGATTTACAATGCTGCCTTTGGTAAAAGCTTAACAATTTTAGGTTTTGCTCACATTTGATTTCTCTTTTATTTAGGCTCACCGAGTTGGTTTACGAAACACTCGTAGCAAAACTGCGCTTTTAAAACTCCAAAACAAGATAAAATACAAATAATATCAAGATGATAATTAAATGGGAAACACTAAACGATAAAATATATCAAACAAACCTTTACAATGTGATTACTGCAAACGTGTGTGTTTCTTGTCTATTCTCCCTCGGGACTGTAGTGCATGCCACTTTTCTCGTCATCTTTCGTAAAATCTTGACATATTTCGCCATTTTTGATTACCTCTCAATAAATCTGAAAAAACTTTTATCCTTTTCACGATTTATGCAGTTCCAAAAGCCGAAAAGAACAAGCATAGGGCATTATTCTTTGAGTAAGGCAAAATGCCACCCAGAACGCTATGCCAACAGACGCTCACTGACCCACCACTTTGAGCCTCGCATAGTTAATGAGCCGGACGCGACACCAGGTGAATACAACCTATACTTCAATCTATAATCGTAAAAAATATTTTTTCCTCTCCTAATACTCCATATAATATATGGCTAATGTCAGCACTTCATTGGGCAACTCGTGATGGTTTGTGTTGTGTTGACCTCTAGACCAGAGCCTCCATGTAGAACCAATTATCTCAAATTGTTATTTGTCTGTAAACCTTGTGTACGCTTAACTGAACACAAAAGTGCAAAACGGCCAGGACTGCTGTGTGGCCTCAGTAGTGCTTCTCCTGCAGGTAATCTTTCATCTTGTTGGGTAAGGGCAGTTTCTGAATCAAGTCTATCCTTGTGTATTGTCTAATGACAAAGCGACAAAGGTACTGAAGGGAGCGCACTTGCATAAAACGAGATACAGGGTTAGTTAGTCTGACAGGGTAGGTTGCAGACCCTGGTAAGCGAGACCTTGAGTAACAAAAAGCACCATTCTCAGAGTCTTTTATAGAATGTTCAATTAGGTCCACAATAGAAGTGTGTCCTTCCACGTCCGGCTGCTCATAAAAGCTAAAGCGTCCATTAGAGTGTTCGATGCGGGTGTGAAGCGTTTTGCCCTGGGACCTGAAACTCAGGCTGAGCAAGTACCTGTCGTCCGAACTGTCTCTGACCAAAAACGAGCCATCGGCTAAATTGATTAGTTTTTCCTCTGCCTCCCAGCGTGTGATAGGGCCCCAGTACCAGCCCTGCCTCGCTAACTTCTTCAGCTCTTCTGTCAGGCTGGTCACCACCATAGGCCCGCTGCTTTGGACAGAATCGTACACTCGGCTGACCCCAGGAGCCGAATTCGGGTCAAAGTTGAGGTGGTGTCTAACTCTCTCAGCAACTTGACTGTCTGAAGAGCTGAAGCCTGAAAAAGTCCTGGGGATATGTCCATTACTGGTCATGGGAGGCAAAAGGGGAGAGAGAGGAGGCGGGACCTCTCCTCTTGAGCTTTGGAGCATTAAGCGAGCAGAACCGATAAGAAGACTATTAACTGAGGTTTCCATAAAAAGATCTGGAGGCAAAGAGCCCACCATTTCATGTTCCTCGTGTCCCTGGTCCACCAGGGGGGACCCAATGTCTGCCTCAGCCACCATCTCCATAGGAGAGGAGCTGTCTAGACAGAAGGAGTGAGACCCTTCTGGGTACATTCCCTCATCTAAAGGCATTGTGTACTGGATGTAGTCTTGGGGTGTTAACCCCAGCACCACAGGCACGTCATTATCAATATTTAAATGCAGGTCACCATTTTGGGACTGCTTTAAGGATTCGGCTTGGTCCTGAAAGAGCGCATCCATCTGAAAATTGCTGAATTCCTTTCGGAGTCCATTTAAGTTGGGGCTAGGGCTAGGAGAGTGAACCATGGCTTTAACTTTGACCTCCATCTTAATACAGCCGTCATCAGAGTTGACTTGCCGAAGAGGCCATGGTGAGGGGCTGTAGTGGTGACTCCTTAGGGATGCAGATCTCAGCGGTCTCTGGGCTTTCACCTCGTTGAAGCTAATGGGCACAGATGAGGAGATGGTGTCCTCATCGTCCGCTGAGCCAGTGATGGAGGACCCAGCTTTGCCCTTTGCTTTCTGCTTTGCGGATAACCTTCTCTTCAGTGATCCCATCAGGGTCTCGCTCTTTGAGCGGTTTTTACTCTGGACACTTTTGTCCTCCTCCCCACCCAGATTGCACACCGATAGGTCTTTGGTGTAGCAGCCACCAAAAAGTGACTCGTCCTTAGAGAACTCTGTGGTCACTGCGGGCTGTTGGAGCATGACAAAGTCGCCCTCCTCTTTGCCCTTTATGCTCAGGGACTTCCGAATGGTCTTAAGGCTGATCTTCTTCATTCTGATGGGGCCCTCCTCCAAAGCGGGGGCATGAGATGTTTCTTCTTGTTTCCTGATGAAAGTACTATCCACAGTATCCTCCCATCAGGTCGCACAAAAGTCATGCATACAGCGGAGCACCTAAACCCTTCAAAAAGGAAAGAAATGCAGACAGTGACACAATCTTACAGTATAAATGAACGGCTGAAGCTGACCACATTATACTCTTCTGGACATTTAGTTTTTTCCCTCTCATGCATTTCGATACGATTGACCTTTTGACCAAAAATGTTTTCAATTTGTCCAAACTGAAGATTTATGATGCAGTATCAAATAAGCACAAACACACATAGTAATTATAAATCCTACGATATCCAACCTGATGGGAATCAAGTATAACACATATACTGCACACAGATTTTTGGTACTTTGTTTACATAGCGACAGCTTGCTGATCAAGCTGACGTTTTTCAACCCACAGAGAAGCCTATAAAAACAGCTTTAATAAGGATGTGGATATTCAATAACGCTATTTTATGTTTTTAACACAAATTCATCCAGTGTTCGCATGTGCTTACTCAACACATTCTAAATATAACATTTAGGGGTGTAACGATTCGTTTTTACAACGATTTGATTCAGAATTTGTAGTTGCCGATTCAATTCAGAGAATTATTTTTAGAACGATAAAATCCCAAACGATTCAATGAATTGAAATCGATTCAGTGACTTTTTAACAAAAAAAAAAATCACAAATAAACCAGTGTGACTCTGAAATAAATACTGGATACTAGGCGTTTGTGATATATCGATTTTATTAATATATTTTACCTTTTTTTTTCTTTCTCTACTCTTGCCACAGACCTTCCATAGCTTACTTCCTTAGCGGCACTAGCCAAACAGTTTATGCTAGTGCTCACGACAGCGAGACCTTTGTTCCAAAGAAAAGTGCTGTCAGTACTTTAATTTTGCGGCAACAGGCGTGGAACAAATGACTGCACATGGCAAAGTTTATCTAAAAAAGGCAGCACAATAAATTTATTCCAGCACCTGAACCCGAAGCCGAAATGCAACTCTTTACGAGGCAAACAAGACCGTCAAACAAACAAAGAGCTATGGTGTATTAATTTGCCCAAGTTATGTATGATGATACCATGTATGATGAGAAAGAAGCACAATGCACAGAGCAATCATTAAAGCGGTTGCTCTGCACACCACCAAGATGTGTGAATGAAAAAGCCTTTGTTTATCCACTTCCTGAAACAAACTAAAGTCCTCAATGTTTTACTTGACTCTTTTAATGGATACAATGTATAAAACTACATATTCATTTACAGAAGTATTTTATTCAAGACAGAAATTTTAAGTTTGCACTTCATTGATCTCAATGATCTACATCTTAAAGATACATTTAAATCAGTGTGAGTGGCACTGGGAGAAGGTGGGTAAAATGTATTGCCCAAGGACACAAGCAGTCACTAGGATGACGAAAGCGGGGATGGAACCTGAAACCCTCAAGGTGCTGGCTACTGGACACCGCATATGAATTTTGTTTACAAAGAAGTAAGTAAACAACAATTAGTGGCAAATGCATTCACATCTTATTTGAATAAAGTGCAACCAACATTTTAGGAGGAAACATTTCCTGCTCTCATTCTCAATATTTAAGCAATTTTCAATAAAACTACAGTAACCGTAGATTTACCTGCTAAATAATATTCCCCGACCCGGCCATACAGTATCTGTTGTCCGCCCTGAAATCGAAGATAAAGAACAGCATCCCAGCTGCGCAGAAGCATGTATGCCCCCTAATCCATGTTGATGGTGTTGGCCGCTTGCTTCCTAATTTCCACAGCCTCCTTGATCCATCTCTTGTATACATGTTTTCTGATGAAATTACTTTTCCATGCCTACTAGTTGTTGTGTTCCGGAAGTATGTGCATCGCCGTAACTTGCTACGTGGTCACTTCCCTTGTGTAGGTCGCGTCCTTTGTGACTTAAAGTTGTTGTGGCTTTATATTATTATGTTGTGGCTTTTGCACTCGTGCTGTAGCTGACAGTTTTTATGTGGTAATTAATGATAGTCTTTTGCATTTGTTATGACTTTTCTCGACCACTGTCGCCATCTGCCATTTTGTTTTGATGACACCGCAGATGAGTAAGCAGACTTACTGGTTAACGTCCCTATCATTTAAGGTGCTTAACTTCATAGAAAGTCTGCCATTCTTAAATCCAATGTTTTCCTTTTTTTAATACCGATAAAATTGATCGATTCATTATTAAAACAATCTTGAATCACAACTTATCTTCCGGAAGGCAAACTAGCCAAGCATAGATCGATGTAGTTAAATCTAATAAATATAAATCGATACATCGATTAATCGTTACACCCCTATTAAGATTTATGTCCATCCATTCATTTGTATTTAGCAAATTAAATGTAATCTACATGCCCAGACTCACTCCAAACTATTTAACATCAACATAAAGACTTGGTGCTGGAAAAAAATTTGCTATCTCCTGGCTGATTACTCACCATTATGAGCAGGAAAATGGTGACTCGACTTGCCTGGAGGGGGTCAAGTTCCACTTGCACCACCTATCATTGGATGCTATTAAAATCAAACAAAGGGAATATGGTTAGTATAATGTCATAACTTGCTTATTTAACCTACCATATTATCACAGTGCGTTAATAACGCGAGATAACAGCGAGTAGTTTATACAACCATGCCCATTGACAGTGCCTATTGTGGAACTAGAAACTAGCCTAGCCTAGCACGGCCTACGCATTTAGCTAAGTCACAAATGACATCTTGAGTGTGGTAATTAAATAACAATAAGGCAGCTTAATCAAAATGAGGAAAACAAAAATATTGCTTGGTTGCTGAATAAAGCGTGTCAATACAACACACAGCTCATACGACGCAAGGTAGCATGGTAGCTATAATGCTAGCAAGTCTGCTCACAGAGTCCATGATTAACCTAAACGGCTTACATATTCAAATATCCCCACAATATCTCCCGAGCCCGCGGTGGTGATAAATAAACCCGAATCCGTATGTAAGGGTACATAAAAAGGCTAGGTCTCTTATCTTTGCCGGATAACGACAGGTAGCTTAGCTAACGTTAGCGTTAGCTACCTAGTTGTTGTCGCAAACATGTAACGTTACCTTGCCGTTGTTCTGCTTTCGAGTGAACAGGGAAAGCGTCCGCGTTTACATCTTCAGGGTCGGTACTTGTTTAAAAGATGAAGCTAGTCCGACACACTCCCGAATAAGTTGACACCTTTGTGAGTGACAATAGGTTAGCACACTGGAGGAGCTCACGGCCTCTTCCTTTGTTGCCTGTTGAGCTGCTGTGGCTGGCAGGCAGTGAATGCAACACATTGGCGCTTCATTCCGTTTATGCATAGTTTAATTAAATGAAAAAAAACATTTGTAAAACATATAAGACAACCACTTATGAAGGTTAATTGGTGTCTTTATGACGAAATAATTGAATTTTAGCTTTTAAATTTTGCGAACTGATTTTTTTTTTCAATTCAATTGCATTGAAAAGTGAATCTTGAGTTTTGGACAGTGATTTTTTCTGCACTGAATTTTTGTCGACATATTTTTTGTCAAATGTCAAATATCAGTCATATTTTATTATTATAGTTGTTTTATTATTTTCAATGCTTAAATCTCCGGATCAACTTAAGGTCTATTCATCAAGTAAAACACACATACACATATACATATACACATACATGTACATATACATATACTGTACATATACACATACACATACATATACATATACATATACACATACACACATATATATATATATATATATATATATATATATATATATATATATATATATATATATATATATATATATATATATATATATATATACATACACATACACACACATATATATATATATATATATATATATATATATATATATATACATACATACATACATACATGCATACATACATACATACATATACATATATATATATATATACACATACATACATACATATATACACACACATATATATATATATATATATATATATATATATATATATATATATATATATATATATATATATATATATATAATACTGTCAAAGCGCTTTGAGTACCTTGAAGGTAGAAAAGCGCTATACAAGTATAACCCATTTATTTATTATATATATATATATATATGTGTGTGTTTTATGCCCTATTTGTTGAAGAAAACCCTGTTTTCTACTGCAAAAGCACAAAATATTGAAAATATTCCCTCAAAAAAATGTCAAAGTGGAATATTTGATGTGAAGTAATAAGAGCCTTAAATAGGTCAATAATTTATAACAACATTATTTTTAATCAATTATTATTTTTGGCGCCATGACAGTTGAAAAAAAAAAAACACTAAAATTATTGGGGATGCACAAAACTCATACATAAGTCATACATTTTTTAATTTTACTTTAAACATTTAATTCTTTAGATCAACTTCAGATCCATCCGGCGCTTATTATTTTTTTGTTTTTTTAAATGTTTTTTTTTTGTTTGCTGGTTTTATGCCTTTTTTGTCAAATAAGACTTTTTTTTTAATATGGAAAATACACAAAACATATGAACCTTGAATAGGTCAATAATTTATGAAAACATTGATTTTGATTCATGATTATTATATTATTATTGTTTAGCTATTACATTTCACTTGTGTGCTCTTTTATTCCACTTCTTCATGTTGTTTTATTTTTTTATAGTATTTTTAGAATGTGTCACGGGCCGTTAAAAAGTCAGCTGCGGGCCGCAAATGACCCCCGCGCCGCATTTTGGGCACTCCTGCCCATAACATCTAATGTGTTATCTCTTTGTGGACAAAACATATATCTAGTTTTGCTTTGATAGTGTCATGATCTAATTGCTTTAAAATAATGAACAAACTTTTCCTATTTGTGGTTGATGAGGAAGTTGAATCATGTTGACTGTGTTGTTTTTTTTATATTTATATTCAGAAAAACTCTCAAGTTGATATAGCAAACTAAAAAGTTGGTTACCTAATTAGTGTCAGTATTGTTGTTAAAGGGGATCGTGTTTACTACTGCCAGGCTAATTTGGTTCCCGCTGAACATCACATTGTTTTTTTTTCCACACTGTCAAGCGTATGGCAGGGTTTCTCCCGACCTGCTCGGGGCAGCTATATGGGCAGACAGGCTCTCTGCAAGGACTCTAATTACTGGGCCTTATTAGGGGTTGATCAGGCTGCCTGTTTTTGATGTGCTGCTGGCCCACCAGGGGAAAGTGATAGAGAAGGAAAAAGGGAGGGGTGGCAGCCAGGAGATGATGCACCACGGACGCATCACATTGCATCGCCATACCACAGTGATGCAATGTTTCTACAAGCCAAATTAAACCTGACAAACAAAGTTCACTCTGGTAGATGTTGGGTGCCAGGCAGTAAAAACATGCATTCACAACATGACAAAACTTTGAATAATGTTTTTAACACGCTCCTTAAAAGTCAGATAATTTAGAGCCATGCCAACAAGTCAACACATTTAGAGACACCATCTCAGCGAACATCTAAAAGCTTACCTCTTTTTTGTGTTGTATCATGATCCCAGATGACAGTTTGGACTTCGTTATTTTCCTGTGTTTTGTATCACTTCCTGTCTTGGTGCTCTTGTTTTGTCAGTATTTCCTGTTTGGTCTCTGTGTTTTGCAACACCTTTGCTTTCTGTTTCTTGTCCTGCTCGCACACTTGTTACCCATTGTTAATTACTTTTATTTAGTTCCACCTTGTTCTCTCCTTCAGTGCTGGTTCATTATTTAGCAGTGGCGGGCCGTGCGTTTCCCACCTAGGCCTTCAGTTATCTCCGACTTCAATAATTACCTCTCAAAATACCATAAGTGATGTCACCACATGATCATTGCTGGAGAAATATTATACAGGAACACATTTAAACCCTACTGTCTATTGAAACACATCAACTGTATACAAAACAAGTTATTTTCTGGCGCATTTAAAATAAATTAAAATACATCAGCAATTAAAACATATACCGTAAATTTCTCTGTTTGGCTTATGCAAGCAGATAAACATTATGGGTCAATAAAGTTTGATTCAAAGTACACACTTCTCAAAAATATATATTATATATATATATATATATATATATATATATATATATATATATATATATATATATATATATATATATATATATATATATATATATATATATATATATATATTAACTGCCCTAACCACATGATGGCGACATGTAACAATGTTAATCAAATGACAAGCATGACACACTTTAACAACAAGAGTTTACAACTTTTAGTTGTAACAGAACAGCAACTGTCAACAACTTGTGATCTGATTGGCTATCGCAACTGTCTCTCAACTCAATGTGTTCTCAAATTCATCCGCCAACGGTCCCGATGAGTATCCAATCACAGGACGCGTAAATATCACGTTCAACGTGAGGCCATCTAGAAGGCCTTACTGACAACAACTCGTGATCTGATTGGCTATCGCAACTGTCTATCACTGTATGTCCCCGTTTACTTACAGTGCACTGACGTCTGCATTGATGATTCGGAAGGCCTCTGGCAGATTTGGTACAGCATGGCAACATAAGCCAGATGAATTCTGATTGGATACAAACTAAAACTAAAAACAACTGCACTGGAACAAGCATAATATGACATGAAGAGATTATGAATAATTTGAGATATTTAGGGAAAGTAAATAAAAAAATAATTTTATATTTAATTATGATCATGATTTCTGGTTATGTTAGGCCAGCAGAGAAGGCCTTGCTGGCCCTGACGGCACACCACTGTTATTTAGTGTATACCAAAGTGCTCTGTTGCCTTCGAGTTTCCTGCTAGACCTGTGTTACAGTTATTCTGCTCGGATCTTAATTAAACAACCTTCTGCCTGCACAACCATTGCCTTCTCTGCACTCTGGGACCACAGCAACAGCTGACATGCACCAGAAAAGAGTAGGAATAAACGGGCAGTGTACCAAAGCTTTAGGCAAAAACTGGACAGTTAAAAACTTTACCACCCTGGATCCGCCCCCTTCATTCACACTGTCAGGGGATTGAACCAGAGTCCACAGATCGAGGTCAAGCGCGCTTAGCCACTGATCCAAAAGACAGAGGTGTCAGCTCATTGTCCAGCATGACTCTGAATGCATTAGGGAGAGCTGTTTTACTAGCGCTAAACCTCACTCTTATCGAGTCGAGAGTCTTAGCCAAAGAGTTGTCAGCTCATTGTCAAGAACGACCCTTAAGGCATCAGGGAGGGAGCTTTTACCAAAGTACCAGCTGTACCAGCTGCACCAGCTGACAATTTCAAAGCTGCTTTCCAAACAACTTTTTGTTTCCTCTACATGATCCGTCTTGCAAGATGTACACAACACTAAACTTCTGTCTCATCAAGTCGAGAGCGCTAGCCAACGAGCTTCCATCTCATGGTCCAGCTTGACTCGAAAAGCGTCAAAGAGGGAGGTTTTACAAACACTTAACTTCACTCTCATCGAGTGAAGAGCACTGGCCAAAGAGTTGTCAAATCATTGTCCAACACAACCCTTAAAGCGCCAGGGAGTGAGCTTTTACGAAAGTACAGTACCAGTGTCACCAGCTGACAAAACACATTTCAACGCTACTTTCCAAACAACTTATTGTATCCTCTCCATGATCTGTCTTCCAAGATGTATGACAGATAAAACACCCTTAAAAAAATAAAAAATTGCCATGTACGATGATCAGATTATGATGAGTGATTGTGAGTCTTTTCGCTGGGTGTGGAATTTCAGCTACCATTACATTGAGTACTGTACTTTTAATATTTGGTATGTCTGTAGTTCTGTCATTGATGACAATTAATAAGGTTCAAATGGCCATTTTTTTATTTTGCACCTTGAGTTGAAGTTGAATATACAATAATATATGAAGGTAAATGTGTTAATTATCACTCTGTCATCATGCATCATGTTCACAAAACACTCACTCACATTCCATACCAAGATGAATACATTTAAAATAAATATTTACATTTTGGCCAAAAAAACAACAAACGGTGAATTAATAATCAAAGTTTCCAAGAATGCCAAAAGAAAACAACAACGGAGGATTCAAGCAGTATTGTACAAATATTGCATGTTCAATAAATTAGTAATTTAAAGAGCGCGCACCAAATGGTTTTCTCCTACACCCTTGCCTGTTCGTGAACGCACCCTGGTCCTATCCAGGAAGTGGAGTGACGCTGGCGCGGATGTTGAAAACAAGCCCGGGTAGATTGTAGTTATACTGCGACACAAACCGACAACGGACCAATAAACAAACTTACCTCCACCATTTCTGGGCTTGGATACAACATTTGTGTTAAACAACTAGAGACGCAGCATCCATGGGATATGGAATTATCTGTAATTATCAAGAAAATAGGTAAGGCTGCAGTGTTAGCCATGGTAGCGTTGCTTGGCTCGCTCACTTTACTGTGAGCGAGTATATAAAAGTGTTATTAAGGTTATTTTGATTCTTGTATACAATCCATTTATGAAAATAAACGTTATGTATGCTTGTAGAGTCGACTACGTGTTAGTTTTGTCTTACTGACGCGTTTTGTTGCACTAGTTGAGCTATCGAAGTTAGCAAAACTCCCTCTAAAAATACTCAAATGAAATTGCATTACTAGCATACTGTTTTTTTTCAACTGAATATGTTGTTTGTGTGACCAACAGCCCACTCTTTAGTGGAGATAAGAGTTCGTGCATTGAAGAGCATTATGTGCAAGCTGAAGCACTCCCTGATTACCATCTCTGACATCGTTCAAGAGAGGATGCTGTTCGTGCATCTTTTGGAATGGTTCAATTTCCCAGAGGTGCCCATGCAGGAAGAAGTCCTGGAGCTACTTTTGACTTTGTCCAAGGTAGATGACAAAGACGATCAAAGCTCATGTTTTATTTCTGGCATACTTTCATTAGTTGTTTTCTTTCATCCAAGCATCCAAGTGCGGCACAGATGCTGATAGATGTCCAAGCAGAGGATTTCCTCACCCAGCTATCTCCTAATGTGGAGCCGAGACTACGAGCTGTCATCAACGCAACCATGGATCAGCTGTTCCAGCTACCTGAGCTAATCACCACACATGCTGCGCCACCAGGTTCGACATACAGTTAATATTATTGTTTTAAATCCAGATTCTTAACATTCTGTGATATTTCTACAGTATCCACAGAATTACCATCTGATGGTCATGATCTCACTCGAGGGTATTTCCAGAAGAATGCGCAGAACCATGGGGATTTACCGCCTCTGAAGATTGCAGGCACTGATATATTTCAAACAGTATTTATTTTTTAGTATAATGCCTACTTAGTTGCTCATCCTTCTAATTTGTATGCAGTGCAAGATGCTGTGCAGTGCTTAAAGTTTTCTGTGTTTCCGTGGCTGACTTTGACAAACACAGACAGACACATCCTGTCCTCCAACGAGATGTGAGTAACACAATTTTTTCTGTTATATGACAACACGGGCTGTAGACGTTGGTTTAATTTAATTATTTTGAAAAAGTTCTCTAAGGAGCAGCAACCCCAGCTTGGTGCGGAGCACGTGCGAGATACTGTGTGACGTCATTATGCAGGACTTCCCTGCTGAGATCTTCCTGCAGAGGCCTAACATTGCAAAGGTGTGCTCAGAGTGAAACAAAAGCACAACTGGCCCATTCCCAAGTACACACTTGAAAGCCAGCTGTGCATCTGCACAATCCTAATGAGAAGCAAGACAAGGGAGTTGTGTGTCTTATGTGGCCAAATATGCACATAATATTAAAAACATGTCTCTGTATGATGTGGTGCAGTTCTACACCACTACAATTCTAAACACATTTTTATATTTAGTACCAGTTTTTATAAAGGAATCTGCTCTTTTTATTGAATGTACTTTATTAGACTTCTTCTGTCCTATCATATTCTGTCCATGTCAGAACCTTATCCTTGTTTATAAAGTGCCGTACTGCACAACAAGTAAAGGCACACGTGCTAATATATTCCTGCGTGTATCCTAAATCTATCATGTTTTATGGCTTCTCTGATTACATATTTCCCTGTCTTCAGACACTTCTGTCCCTGCTGAGGCTGGGGTCGGGTAAAGGTGAGGCAAGTTACCTCCACTTGCAGGCGCTCTCCTGCCTGAGGCAGCTTTGCGTGGGGCTGAGGCAAAGGCTGCGCTTTCATCAGGATCCCAGCTTCCGCTCAGCGAAGCAGGGTGGCGCCGCTTGTGAGTTACCGTCAAGACGGTTTGTTTTTTGCAGGCATGTTCTTTTAGAGATTGTGTGCAAACGCCAACAGTTATGGGAAAACAATTTTGAAACTAATATCATGTTAAAAAACATGTTATATATGCAGTTATGCTACTATATTATTTTATTAAATGTTCTGCTTTATTAGTTGGAATGATAATTAGAAAGTGCTATGATGTTATAGAGCAGGAGTGTCAAACTCGTTTTCACTGAGGACCACATCGCAGTTATGGCTGGCCTCAGAGGGCCTCTCGCAACAGTGAGTAATACATGCATATACATGTATAAGGAGTCACCTCATGATCTTATTACACAATTGCCTATACATTAGATCATTATACTTTTTTTTACGTACGCCATAAAAAAAAAATCTGTAGACTTGCAGCTTAATTGGCAGAAATTTCTTGTAGAATTCAGTGGGTTTTTTTTTTGTTTTTTTTTTACAGCATATTACTGTAAATGGAAAAAAAATAGTACCGCTGTTTTTTACTGTAAAATTCTGGCGACACAGCGGCCAGTTTTTCACAGTAAAATCTATATTTGTTATTTTTTATGTTGTATTAATGTAAATAGAAAAATGGTACCGCTGTTTTTCAGGGTAAAATTCTGGTGACTGGTGGGCTAATTTTTTTAAATTTTTTAAATTTTTTATACTGTAATAGCTGCTATTTTTAAAATGTACAATATAATGTAAAACTTGCTTTGAAGCAAAAAGTCAATTAGATAATAGTTTTTTATTTTAATAAAAAAGTTTGTAATGTATGATCATTTTTGTTACATTATTAGAACACACTAAACTAATAGTTCATTATTATTATTACAGATTATAACTACTTTCCAACCTAAATTCATACAAATGTAACTAACAAATGTAAATGTATTATTACAGATTCATACATAAGTCAAGTAGATATTTAAGTATTTATTTTTATTATAAGGAAAACAAATGTAGCATATGATGATATAAAATTTGATACATTACAGCTTAATATGTTGAATAAAAATATATGCAATTGCATGAAGTACATGTGTTTTTTTCTGTCAAAACAGACAGAACCAATGTAGCTTACCGTGTTGAATAAAAATATATGCAATTGCATGAAGTACATGTATTTTTTCTGTAAAAACAGAAATAACTAATTGATTTAATAAGATAAAGTACTTTATTGACGCATATAATTTCCAGGCTTTCGCGGCCTACATAAAATGATGTGGTGGGCCAGATCTGGCCCCTGGCCTTAAGTGTGACACATGTTCTAAAGCTTCTAACTGCATCGTAACGTTTCTTTTCCATAGTTTTACTTTGAAGCATTTATCGAAAAAAAATATTATTTTAACAACAAAGAGGGTTGGGAAAATAATTGCTAATCTGTTTCTAACTAGCTATAGCAGTGGTTCTTAACCTTGTTGGAGGTACCAAACCCCACCAATTTCATATGAGCATTCACCGAACACTTCTCTAGTGAAAAATAAAATGTTTTTTTTTTTTTTCAAATTCAAGACAAAGTTATGTTTTTTTACTGGTGCACAAAATGAACCGTGCGTAAACATCACCTTGTTCAAAGAACAAAACCAACACAGTGCATGAACTCACAACAAATTACACACCTTACACACATTACCATGAATTGATTAAACAAGTTGAAAAACTTATTCGGGTGTTACCATTTAGTGGTCAATTGTACGGAATATGTACTGAACTGTGTAAACTGTACTGTTTCATATAATGTATTCTCTTCCTTTGCAATCTGCTAGTAAAAGTTTAAATCGATCAATCAAACAACCTGCAAATCAGATGGAAAATTAGAGGGAACATTGTTTGGGGGTATCCATAATACGCTGATAGGGAGAAGTTTTTATTTACTCGATAAGTCGGATGTGTCTTTACCTTCGTGGCGGAGGCTCCGCCGAACCCCTGAGGCCGACTCACCGAACCCCTAGGGTTTGATCGAACCCATGTTAAGAACCACTGAGCTATAGTAATCCATCCATCCAATAGTACGTTTTATTTGTAATGCAGCTTACATTCCAGAGAAATGTATAAATGCAAAGTGCCACAGCATTTAGGAGTTGGCTAACATATACGTTTGCTTAAAATAGATACAAGTATAAAAATACAAAACAAATACAGAGACTTACATCAGCTTTTTTGCATTTTCCCCCAACATAGTTTAGAAAATGTCACATGTAAGATTCATGTATTTTTTTTTTATGTGACCATTGGTGAGTATGTAGTAAACTGCAGAGAGTACAAAAGCGCACACTGCGTGTGCTAAATAATTATATTTGTATTTTCTCTTACCCATATTGTGGGCCGTCTGATGATCAGCACATATTCTGCATATTCATAAAGACATGATTGCACTCCTTATTTTGCTCACTTAAGAAATGCAATCCTCTGCACATGAGTTTAGTAGCTTTATGTGTGCTACCAAGTTTGCACATGTCTGAATACATGCAAACCTTTAATCAGATCCTAAATATTATATGCTTTGCCTTGGTTGTTAAGATCCCATGTCCCAGAACTCCTCCTACTCCCAGGAAGTACAGGGAACCCAGCGTTCTCAGGGTTCTTCTCCAACCGCAGTGTGCTCTCCTCGGCCATCTGTAGTCGGCGGAACAGGCCAGAGAGTCAGCGGGGATGGCCAAGATGGAGATGCATTTTCCAACAGGTATGCATGATGATAATGATTGTTATATGATGGTGTGTAGGCTTTTATGACCCCCTAACCTCTCATAGGCTTAATCCTTGCTTTTTTCTCCTGTCTGTTGCTCATCCAGTGGCAGCTCACACAGAAGTGCAGCAGCAGTCCAAGCAGCCAGACAGACACCTCTGTCCCCGGCAGACGCGGCTCTCCCAGACCTGGATGTGGAGGATCCCCCGGAAATGCAGTTGCAGCAGCTCACGTTAGCTCAGTTTACTGTCGCCACTCTAGAGCACGCCATACCGCTGCTTAAGACAGGTAAGAGGCAGTGTGTGCGCTCACTACCTCCACCAGTAGCTTGCCAAGACATCTCAGTTGTTCCCCTTTTTTCCCCTTCATATTTCACAGAGGGTTCGCATGTGTTCTGTCGCGTTCTGGAGCTGCTGTTCGACGCCGTCCTCCTGCTCGGGGACAGCGTTTGTGAACTGGTCTGGGATGATTGCAGCCTGGTGGGGATGGAGCTGGCAAGTCAAAACGCTACTTGTGACAGCCTCTTATGCAGATGAATGGATACACTTCACTAGAGGGGGTTGGGGGTGGGGGTGTACTTGGGTTTTGCCTCATGCCAATTTGCCACAGAAGCATACGGTGCTCTGCAGGCAAGGAGCACTTGACGCATTTGATTATGCAGAAATCATTTTAGAAGGTGCAGTTTTGCTCCAAGAAGCCCCTCACAAAATGTGCAATAAGTTCAAGGCTCTGTTTTTTTGTTTTGTTTTGTTATTGTAGTTGTGCACCGTGTACTTTTGTACATTTTGTGCAGTTAAATTGCGATTCCTGCAAGATTTGGATGCAGTGGAGGCATAATACTGTGTTTGTAAACCTGCCTGGTGTTTTTAGACAGTATATAATTTATTTTGGACCATCTTAAAGCGGGCCTCACTTACCCATCTTCCCCCCCTTGTGATTATGTTACTCTGCAGGTAACCTCATACTGTACACTTGTCAAGCATGGTGGCCCCTCAGGCCCTCTGCTGTTTAATACATGCCATACCACGTCTTGTGGCTTGTTTTGTCATATTAATGTGGTGTTTTTGTGTGCCAGGCTGTTTTTTTAGGGTCCTATGGGAGCACGCTTTTCTGATGTAGTTGTGCAAACAATAAACAGAACATCTACTGCCCCCTGCTGGTATTAATCATCACTGTGCTAGACAGAACAAAGTGGCTGAGAATAGATTGCTCCAGTTTATTCATTGTGAGATAAGATGGATCTGTATGTGGTCCAAAAATAACCCTCAAATCCTCCTTTAGATTCAATCCCTTATGCGTGCATCAAACAAATATTTTCTTTGGATCCCAGCCGCCTCTCTGCACTGGTGTGTGGGAACATTCAAGTGATGGAACATTTGTGTTTTTTGTTTTTAGAAGGAGAAGCTGCAAGCAAGCATGGACTTGCTAGCGGATGTACTCAACTACCACCAGGACGACGTCAGTGATTATCAAGTTTACCACAGAGTGGCATACACAAGTTTGGCTGTATTCACCATTAAACTCCTACAGACCATACTCCCTCCTGAAAAGGTGCGTTTGTCAACTTTTCCTTTGTCGGTTATTGATTTGTTGAGAAAAACAATACGCGTTTCATCTCACAGGCTGGTAGCAATCTCCCCAAGAATGCAGCAACAGCTATTTTTGACCTTTGCCTGGACAAGTCGTTTGCAATGGCATTACCCAGTGTACAAGAGACCGCAGTGGCCTACCTGGAGCAGGTAAACTCTGACAGCCACGAGCTTTATGGTAGGATGACCCGTGCTGCTCTCTCGATGGAATCCACTTGCAGCTTCCTCAAGGAGGCCCGGGCTGAGGTAGGCACTGCAGATTGTTGGTATGGCCTTAAATCTATGTCACGGTATAAATTGTACCCTCCTGCGATAACTATATATATATCCCAATATATTATTTGGCACAAAAATTACAATATAACCATTTCAAAACAGATTAAAAGGCTCCTAATTTGGCTGCTGGCTTATGTATTGTTTTGTCAAAACCAATATTAAACGACTTGCTAATTACTTTCTGTTATGACATGGTTTTGTCTACACTTCTGTTAAATGTAGTTCTTATTCTGTTGTTTGGCCAATTTACATTATTTTGTACAAATGTGGGTTTCAAACCAATTAGGAGTTGACCGATTATCGGCTAATATTTGGTATTTTGATGTCGGTGTCGGCCTTTTTTAAATATATTTATTTTTCATTTAGCAACTACAACAGAACTACATCATCAGATACAATATCAACACACATGATAGCAGTATTTAAAAAAAGTGAAGTAGATAGTAATAACCCAGTATTAACAATGAACAACAATTGAAAGGCAACCTTTTGCCATGCATAGGAAAAGTGCCCTCTTTGCTGCAACCTAGTTTTCTTTTTTAATTAATTTAATAATTAAAATTACTCTCTCGGTCAATGATATGTTTCAATATCTGACAGGGCATTTATTTGAGTTCTTGTGGGAACTCTTCCCCAGCCACCATTCATTGGGGTGTTACAATATTGACGGACAACAACGTACAGAGATGATCCGTGGTGTTGACGTTACGTATCTATTATTGGAAACTCAACACAGCCATGACATTATGTCCTTCACAATTGTATGTAAACTTTTGACCATGTGTGTGTGCATATATGTATGCATATATGGATGTATATATATATGTATGTATATGTATGTATATATGTACGGTATGTAATTATATGTGTATGTATATGTATGTATGTATGTGTGTTTATTAGGTAGGGGTGTAACGGTACACAAAAATTTCGGTTCGGTACGTACCTCGGTTTAGAGGTCACGGTTCGGTTAATTTTTGGTACAGTAAGAAAACAACAAAATATACATTTTTTGGTTATTTATTTACCAAATTTGTAAACAATGGCTTTATCCTTTTAACATTGGGAACACTATAATAATTCTGCCCACGTTAATCCACATTAAACTGCCTCAAGTTGTTGCTCAGATTACGGTAAATAAAATGACAAAACTTTTCTTCTACATATAAAAAGTGCAACATTAAACAGTTTCAAGTGAACTCCATCCATCCATCCATTTTCTACCGCTTATTCCCTTTGGGGTCGCGGGGGGCGCTGGAGCCTATCTCAGCTACAATCGGGCGGAAGGCGGGGTACACCCTGGACAAGTCGCCACCTCATCGCAGGGCCAACACAGATAGACAGACAACATTCACATTCACACACTAGGGCCAATTTTAGTGTTGCCAATCAACCTATCCCCAGGTGCATGTCTTTGGAGGTGGGAGGAAGCCAGAGTACCCGGAGGGAACCCACGCAGTCACGGGGAGAACATGCAAACTCCACACAGAAAGATCCCGAGCCCGGGATTGAACCCAAGACTACTCAGGACCTTCGTATTGTGAGGCAGATGCACTAACCCCCCTACCACCGTGCTGCCCTTCAAGTCAACTCATCATGCTTAATTTATTACAGCATTTGGGAAGCCTGTAGTTGATTTTTATTATGTAAATGTTATATTTTTATCAACATGTGATAGCAGGGACCCTGCCATTCAAAACTAGGCTGCTCCATTACTAATGATTAATGTAACTATAGCTGAAAAAATAGTACAATAGCAATAGAAGAGACTATTCATCCCTGAACACCATGGAGTTCAGGTAGGCTTTATGATGCAGTTACATTATTATATCAACTATCCAAAACCCTCAAATCTAAACTCCAAACATTCCAGAACAAGCTAGTCAGATTACTTCTAGACCTCCACTCCAGATCACACCTCACTCCTACCCACTTTTTCAATGTGGGCTGGCTCAGGGTGGAGGACAGACTAAAACAACTTGCACTGAGCCTAGTCTATAAAATCCGCTACACCTCCCTGATACCGAAGTACATGTCAAACTACTTCCTTAACGTAAATGACCGCCATAACCACAACACCAGGGGGAGCTCCACTAACCACGTTAAACCCAGATTCCGATAGAACAAAGGTCTTAACTCATTCTCTTTCTATGCCACATCAATGTGGAATGCGCTCCCAACAGGTGTAAAAGAAAGGGCATCTCTATCCTCCTTCAAAACCGCAATAAAAGTACACCTCCAGGCAACTTCAACCCTAAACCTCCCCGAATTGTTAATAATCAAATGTAAATAATCAAATGTAGATACTTTTTCTTATGCCTTCTGATCTCTCTCTCTCTGTGTGTGTGTGTGTGTGTGTATGTGTGTCCACTACTTGCTGTGCATATCCTACCAAGTCAGACCTACACTGTTTCAATGTCCATTTCTCTGTTCTCAATTGTTGATGACTGAAGTGATGATAACAACCAAACCTAACCCCCCTCCACATCCCACACCCCGGATTGTAAATAATGTAAATAATTCAATGTATATACCCTGATGATTATCTTGTGTGATGACTGTATTATGATGACAGTATATATCTGATAGTATATATCTGTATCATGAATCAATTTAAGTGGACCCCGACTTAAACAAGTTGAAAAACTTATTCGGGTGTTACCATTTAGTGGTCAATTGTACAGAATATGTACTTCACTGTGCAACCTACTAATAAAAGTCTCAATCAATCTCAATCAAAAGAGACAGAAACTCTTCATTTAACATAATGTCCTTTTTTGCTGCTTCAACACAGCTCAATCAACACAGAAAAAGGTAAAGTGAAATAACAGACAGACAGGGGCTTTGCTGTCTGTAACACACACACACACACACACACACACACACACACACACACACACACACACACACACACACACACACACACACACACACACACACACACACACACACACACACTCTAAAAACGAATTAGCCTTCACCTCAAGCCAGGACTGCGAGCGATCTGAGCTGCAGTTTATATTCTAGAACGTCAACGGGCTCATAGGGATGTTACTAGTAGTTGACTGGGAGGTGTTTATTATAATTTGGGGAGAGTCCCCTGCCTTATGCTTACCTGCTAAACGCTAAGCACTGACGACATGCGCTCTGAATACGCACTGCTGATTGGCTGTTACCGCTCTGAATATGCACTGCTGATTGGCTGTTACCGCTCTGTATGTAACCAACCAGATGGTTGTGTGGGTGGGACAATGCTGTGTGCTGTGTACTGACAGACACAGGCAGAAGGAAGCGGAGCAGCTTGTTAAGACTTTAGCTTAGCTTAATGTGTTCGTGTGGAAACTCGTTTGGTACACCTCCGAACCGAACCCCCCGTACCGAAACGGTTCAATACAAATACACGTACCGTTACACCCCTAATATATATATATATATATATATATATATATATATATATATACATATATATATATATATATTGGGGAGGAGATCTTGCCCCAAGTAGAGGAGTTCAAGTACCTCGGAGTCTTGTTCACGAGTGAGGGAAGAGTGGATCGTGAGATCGACAGGCGGATCGGTGCGGCGTCTTCAGTAATGCGGACGCTGTATCAAGCCGTTGTGGTGAAGAAGGAGCTGAGCCGGAAGGCAAAGCTCTCAATTTACCGGTCGATCTACGTTCCCATCCTATGGTCATGAGCTTTAGGTTATGACCGAAAGGACAAGATCACGGGTACAAGCGGCCGAAATGAGTTTCCTCCGCCGGGTGGCGGGGCTCTCCCTTAGAGATAGGGTGAGAAGCTCTGCCATCCGGGAGCCGCTGCTCCTCCACATCGAGAGGAGCCAGATGAGGTGGTTCGGGCATCTGGTCAGGATGCCACCCGAACGCCTCCCTCGGGAGGTGTTTAGGGCACGTCCGACCGGTAGGAGGCCGCGGGGAAGACCCAGGACACGTTGGGAAGACTATGTCTCCCGGCTGGCCTGGGAACACCTCGGGGTCCCACAGGAAGAGCTGGACGAAGTGGCAGGGGAGAGGGAAGTCTAGGCTTCCCTGCTTAGGCTGCTGCCCCCGCGACCCGACCTCGGATAAGCGGAAGAAGATGGATGGATATATATATATATATATGTATACGGCGTGGCGCAGTGGAAGAGTGGCCGTGCGCGACCCGAGGGTCCCTGGTTCAATCCCCACCTAGTACCAACCTCGTCATGTCCGTTGTGTCCTGAGCAAGACACTTCACCCTTGCTCCTGATTGGTGCTGGTTAGCGCCTTGCATGGCAGCTCCCTCCATCAGTGTGTGAATGTGTGTGTGAATGGGTAAATGTGGAAGTAGTGTCAAAGCGCTTTGAGTACCTTGAAGGTAGAAAAGCGCTATACAAGTACAACCCATTTATCATTTATTATCATTATATATAATGTGTGTGTATATATATATATATATATATATATATATATATATATATATATATATATATATATATATATATGTATGTATGTGTGTATATATATATATATATATATATATATATATATACATATATATATATATATATATATATATATATATATATATATATATATATATAAGAGCAACTTGCAGAGCACCAGATTTCATACCGATTCAATCCTCCAAGCGCACTACATTTTGGGGGCACATGGGAGAGAGAGAGGTAAAATCCATTAAGACAGCACTCAGAGTTGTTCTCAAAGACCAAACAGTCCCTGAACCAGTATTACTGACAACATTGATAGAGGTTGAAGGCATAATGAACGCTAAACCTCTCGGTTACCTGTCTTCGGACGCCTCAGACCCAGACCCAGTCACGCCCAATCTCCTTCTTATGGGCCGTCACGATTCATCTCTACCTCAAGCAATCTACGATCCCTGTGGTCTCGGAAAAAGACGTTGGAGGCACAGCCAAGTCATGCAGATCACGTCTAGTCTTCTTTCATCCAGCATTACCTGCCAGGACTTCAAGAATATAACAAATGGAGGAACGATGGCAAGACCCTTTTGGCTGGTCAAGTTGTCTTGATTGTGGATCCTCAACTCCCCCGAGGATAGTGGCCTGTAGGACGGATCACTCAGACACATCCAGGAGCAGATGGACGGGTCTGGACTGCTAGAGTTCGAGTGAAGAATCGCACCTACCTTCGCCCAGTCACCCGACTGATCATGCTTCAACCTCTTGATGACGAGGACACTACCTCATAGACTTTCTTCTGGTTTCAACTGCCATACGGACAGTTGGGGGCGGCTGTGTACGAAAGCCTATTGTGTGCCGTTAACCAGTTCTGTAATGTTCCTGTGCCTTTAAGTTGATAGGTCAATCTGTGACGTAATTTCCCCTTTAAAGCACGTCTTTGTCAGACGTTTCGATAAATGGTGGCAGCCAGCTTTGTGTGCGTTGACGACTAAATACCACACACACACACACACACACACACACACACACACACACACACACACACACACACAAAACCACCCATTTACATCTACCTTTCAGCAATAAAGATGATTAAAGGATTCTCTGGCCGGAATCTGTCCATCGTGTCCCAACTCTATAAGAACTACTATCCCTTCCTTACATTGGTCCTTCGAGCTGGATAGAGTTCCACCATCAGACACTATGGAGTCATCACCTGCTGATCACCAGCCCTCTGTCAGGCCAAAGAGAGACATTCGACTACCACAGCATTTGGCCCCTTACTATGTCACTCTCCTTCCCTTTCAACTGCCTGCTGCCCAAATCTCCTCACTACCAGTAGGACAACACGGTGAAGCAAGGCCAACAAGAGCTAGGAGTGTGTCAGGACACCAATCATCTGCTTCATCACGTCGATCCTCTCGGCGATCGCATGGGCTTCAACTGCTCCAAAATATTCCTGATGTCCAAACAGCTGCCCTAGAGGAGTGAATTAAAAGTTTGGAGCTTGCTCACCTACAGCAAGAAATAGAGGAGGAAAGGAAAGCTGACTTGGAGGCGAAGAGATTGGATGCACAAGCTAAAGAAGGACAAAGACTACAAGAGGATGCTCATCTTGCCAAGGAGAGTATGGCAAGGGAAATGGAACGGCACAGACGCTTAAAGAAACTGGAGAAAGACTTACACATTGCCCATATTGTCAAGGCTTTCCTGTCGGAGTCTGAAGATGATGCAATGTCAACGTCAGCTCCGCCCTCTACTGACATGATTCTTCTCCCATCAATAGCTCCAATGAAACCTGCTGCCGCTATCCCGATGACACAGCCATTGAAAACGATTCCCATTCCTGTCCAAGGTGCACAAACTTGTGCCCCGACTTTAGTAGCCCCCACTACAGCTCCTGTCTCTGTCACCTTGCCTACATCTGTGTCTTTCACAAGTCAACATATGCCAGTCTTTCCCACATTTAGTTATGCATCAACAATGACATATGCAGCCGCAGTGCCACAAACCATGCAAACTTCTGTACCACAACCACCAGTTCCAGCTGGTGCACCTCCTCCTCCAGGGGAAGTATGTTCAATACACCTTACCATCTGCTACACCAGCCCCGGCAGCACCACCCTGGTCCTACCCGGGCATCGAGACGCTGATCGCTACATCCTATGGCATTCCTAAACCAATACTTCCAAGGTTTGAGAGTGGCCGGGAAAGTGATTTCGCTCTACTCAAGATGGCGCTAGAGAACTTGATGAATAGTCATTTTCACCTCAGCGAGCAATATAAATATCAAGTTCTACTAAATCAGCTCAAACTCCCTAACGCTCTGCAGTTAGCCAAGTCATTCATGTATGACCCAAAACCGTACACGGCTGCGCTAGGGGCTCTACAAGACAAATATGGCCAGCCCAGACAACTAGTACAGAGTGAACTAGGAGCTATCCTTAACTCACCAGCCATCAAAGTGGGGGATGCAGAAGCTTTCGACACCTTCGCTCTCTCAGTTCAGACCTTAGTTGGTATGCTGCGGACTTTAGAGGGACCCCTTGGATACGAGCTCAAATGTGGTTCTCACGTTGACCGCCTCATAAGTAAAATGCCTCCTGCTCACCGAGACGGATTTATGGAATACTGTCTTTGTCGAGGCATCCTACAGCCAGGTACCAACCAAACTTACACCCTGCCCGACCTGGCATCCTGGCTCCAAGTTAAAGCTCAAGCTCAGCGCCTGGCCAGCCGAGTCACTCACCTCTACAACTCGGGGCCTCCTCCTGCCAAGAGGGAGAATAATGGTCCATGGCCCAAACAAAGGACAGCATCAGTTCTCCTATGTTCTGGTGAGACTGGTAGCAGCCAGAGCACCAATCTGACAAAGTCACAACCCTTTAAACCTAGTCCTTATTGTCCATTTTGCAACTGTAAGGAGCATTATCTCAACTCATGTCTGGACTTCAAGAAACTGAATACCAGTGAGATCAATAAGTAGATCCAAAGCTGCAGCATGTACGCTTAAACGCCCTTGTAAATTATGCAAAGAGACGCACCTCACTGTACTGCATGACACGATCCAAGAGTCATCTCAACAAGTCCTGATGATGATTAACCAAAAACCCACAGTCTACCTAGAACAGCTTCAAAGCCCTCAAAGAGTTTTGCTGAAAGTTGTTCTTAAAGTGCTCTTACAAAATGGAGACCGCACTCTAGAGACATTTGCTGTGCTCGGTGATAGTTCTGAGAGAACACTCATCCTCTCTTATGCAGTAGAGCAGCTACAACTTGCTAAGCATCCTGCAACCCTTCACCTGAGAACTGTTCAAGAAGTGAAAGTGCTCAATGGTTCGTCAGTCAGCCTTCACGTCTCCCCCATCTTCAAGCCAAGCAATAAGTATTGGATTAAAAATGCCTTCACAGCTGAGAATCTGAGCCTATCTCAGCACACATATCCAGTAGCGGCCTTCCAAAAACTCTACGAGCACCTCAAAGACCTTCCTTTGCTGCCTATCCATCGAGCGCAACCGCTATTCCTCATAGGTTCTGATATGTCTCAGCTTCTTGCTCCTACAGAGCCGGTGCGAGCAGGCCCATCTGGCGGGCCCATAGCAGTCTGTACCAACCTAGGCTGGTCCCTACAAGGTCCGTCTGTAATCTCCGTATCTTCCCATCAGCCTTCCTGTCTGCACGTTACCACTGAATCCCCATATACTGAACCGAAACCGGATGCCACAGAGTTGAGGAAATCCGCCTTCGTTGGAACTATTTACAGTGTTTCATCCACTCATCTTACTGATTTCAGTAAGTTCTCCACATGGAATCAGCTTCTACAAGAGACAGCTAGCTCCTTTCATGGGGCGGCTGATGCTAGTGCTTCATCCTCACCTTCCGCTGTGGATTTTCTGCAAACCAAAAAGATTATATTGCAAAGGGTTCAAGGAGATTTTTTTTCCAGAAGAGTTGAGAGCGCTCAAGGCTGGATGGTCTCCGCCTTCAGACAGTCGACTTGCATCACTTTCACCAGAATACGAAGGAGCCACAGGATTACTCAAAAAACCCTTTGAACTCTTCATGGACAATGGTACCAACTTTGTTGGTGGAGAACGTGAATTACGTGAAGTAGTTGCTTCAATGGAACCACAGTTGAGAGAGCAACTTGCAGAGCAATTAATTGCAGGAAATTAATTGTTGAAGCTTTGAAAGTGGAATTCTTTCCCATTCCTGTTTTATGTAGAGCTTCAGTCATTCAACAGTCCGGGGTCTCCGCTGTCGTATTTTACGCTTCATCATGCGCCACACATTTTCGATGGGAGACAGGTCTGGACTGCAGGCAGGCCAGAAAAGTACCTGCACTCTTTTTTTACGAAGCCACGCTGTTGTAACACGTGCTGAATGTGGCTTGGCATTGTCTTGCTGAAATAAGCAGGGGCGTCCATGAAAAAGACGGCGCTTAGATGGCAGCATATGATATTCCAAAACCTGTATGTACCTTTCAGCATTAATGGTGCCTTCACAGATGTGTAAGTTACCCATACAATGGGCACTAATGCACCCCCATACCATCACAGATGCTGGCTTTTGAACTTTGCGTCGATAACAGTCTGGATGGTTTGCTTCCCCTTTGGTCCGGATGACACGATGTCGAATATTTCCAAAAACAATTTGAAATGTGGACTCGTCAGACCACAGAACACTTTTCCACTTTGCATGAGTCCATCTTAGATGATCTCGGGCCCAGAGAAGCCGGCAGCGTTTCTGGATGTTGTTGATGAATGGCTTTCGCTTTGCATAGTAGAGCTTTAACTTGCACTTACAGATGTAGCGACGAACTGTATTCAGTGACAGTGGTTTTCTGAAGTGTTCCTGAGCCCATGTGGTGATATCCTTTAGAGGTTGATGTCGGTTTTTGATACAGTGCCGTCTGAGGGATCGAAGGTCACGGTCATTCAATGTTGGTTGCCGATTCTCTGAACCTTTTGATGATATTATGGACGCAGATGTTGAAATCCCTACATTTCTTGCAATTGCACTTTGAGAAACGTTGTTCTTAAACTGTTTGACTATTTGCTCACGCAGTTGTGGACAAAGGGGTGTACCTCGCCCCAACCTTTCTTGTGAAAGACTGAGCATTTTTTGGGAAGCTGTTTTTATACCCAATCATGGCACCCACCTGTTCCCAATTAGCCTGCACACCTGTGGGATGTTCCAAATAAGTGTTTGATGAGCATTCCTCAAAGTTATCAGTATTTATTGCCACCTTTCCCAACTTCTTTGTCACGTGTTGTTGGCGTCAAATTCTAAAGTTAATGATTATTTGCAAAAAAAAAAATGTTTATCAGTTTGAACATCAAATATGTTGTCTTTGTAGCATATTCAACTGAATATGGGTTGAAAATGATTTGCAAATCATTGTATTCCGTTTATATTTACATCTAACACAATTTCCCAACTCATATGGAAACAGGGTTTGTATAATAAACACCTCCCAGTCAACTACTAGTAACATCACTATGAGCCCGTTGACTTTCTAGAAATATAAAAGGCAGCGCAGCTCGTTCGCAGTCCTGGCTTGAGGTGAAGGCTAATTCGCTTTTAGCGTAACGTTAGCTCATTTTGCGGTGTGTGTGTGTGTGTGCGTGTGTGTGTGTGTTACGGACAGCAAAGCCCTGTTTGTCTGTTATTTCACTTTACCTTTTTCTGTGTTGATTGAGCTGTGTTGAAGCAGCAAAAAAGGACATTATGTTAAATGAAGAGTTTCTGTCTCTGGGAGTTGATATAATAATGTAACTGCATCATTAAGCCTACATGAACTCCATGGTGTTCAGGGATGAATAGTCTTTCCTATTGCTATTGTACCATTTTTTTCAGCTATAGTTACTGTATTTTTCGAACTATAAGTCACAGTTTTTTTCATAGTTTGGCCGGGCTCCAGTGCGATTTATATATGTTCTTTTCCTTCTTTATTATGCATTTTCGGCAGGTGCGACTTATACTCCGGTGCGACTTATACTCCGAAAAATACGGTACATTAATCATTAGAAATCCTAGTTTTGAATGGCAGGGTCCCTGCTATCACATGTTGATAAAAATAAAACATTTACATAAAAAAAATCAACTGCAGGCTTCCCAAATGCTGTAATAAATTAAGCATGATGAATTGACTTGAAACTGTTTAATGTTGCACTTTTAATATGTAGAAGAAAAGTTTTGTCATTTTATTTAATCTGAGCAAAAACTTGAGGCAGTTTAATGTTGATTAACGTGGGCAGAATTATTATAGTGTTCCCAATGTTAAAAGGATAAAGCCATTGTTTACAAATTTGGTCAATAAATAACCAAAAAAATGTATATTTTGTTGTTTTATTACTGTACCGAAAATGAACCGAACCGTGACCTCTAAACCAAGGTACGTACCGAACCGAAATGTTTGTGTACCGTTACACCCCTAATAAATATATATATATACATACATATACATATATATATATATGTATATATATATATATATATATATATATATATATATATATATATATATATATATATATATATATATATATATATATATGTATTTATGTATGTATGTATGTATGTGTGTGTGTGTGTGTGTATATATATATATATATATATTAGGGCTGCAAATAACGATTAATTTGATAATCGATTAATCTGTCGACTATTACTTCGAATTAATCGATTAATAATCGGATAAAAGAGACAAACTACATTTATATCCTTTCCAGTATTTCATTGAAAAAAAAAACCCAGCATACTGGCACCATACTTATTTTGATTATTGTTTCTCAGCTGTTTGTACATGTTGCAGTTTATAAATAAAGGTTTATTAAAAATAAAAAATTTAAAAATTGCCTCTGCGCATGCGCATAGCATAGATCCAACGAATCGATGACTAAATTAATCGCCAACTATTTTTATAATCGAATTTAATCGATTAGTTGTTGCAGCCCTAATATATATATATATATAAATAATATATACTGTATGTATATATAATATATATAATATATACTGTATGTATATATGTGTGTGTATTTGTATGTATATATATTATGTGTATGTATATATATATGTATATTTATTATGTGTATATGTATGTATATATATTATGTGAATATGTATGTATATATGTATATATATTATGTGTATATACATAATGTGTGTGTGTGTGTATATATATATATATATATATATATATATATATATATATATAAAAGTGTATATAAAAACTGTGCGTGTGTGTGTGTGTAAAAAAAACCCCAACTTATTTTCAAGCTGGGGTGGTAATGAAAAGGCTGTGGCGGTGCGCCACATTCAATTACATCAAGGGGCTATCCTGTATACATATATTAAGTATGTTTGTGGGTGTGTGTATTGGTTTGACTTTTCTAAGTTAACACACCATCATGTCATATATTTATTGATTAAGGAAGAGAAGAATTGGCTGGAAATGCTGGAGCTGGCGGACCAGGCAATAGATGGCTTACCATTTCATGAACACTTACCCGTTGTCAAGGAATATGTTCATGTCTGCTCCTACTTGTGAGTATTAAAAAAGATCACCAGTACCGCTGCCTCTAGTTAATGATATTTTGAATGACGTAATTGCGTGTGTGATCAGGTGGACGTCTGATCAGCCTAGTCCTGTCCTCCAGACTGAGAGTCAGAAACTGCTCCTCAAGCTGTTGTCGCATCCTTTGCTGCCTGTCAAGATGGAGACCTACACATGTGCATTAAATGTGGTCAAGGTCAGAGCATGACAGGTTCCACAGATAGTCAGTGTTTAAAGGCCTACTGAAATGCGATTTTCTTATTTAAACGGGGATAGCAGGGCCATTCTATGTGTCATACTTGATCATTTCGCGATATTGCCATATTTTTGCTAAAAGGATTTAGTAGAGAACATCGACGATAAAGTTCGCAACTTTTGGTCGCTGACAAAAAAGCCTTGGCTCTACCGGAAGTAGCAGACGAGTACCGTGACGTCACAGGTTGTGGAGCTCCTCAAATCCGCACATTGTTTACAATCATGGCCACCAGCAGCGAGAGCGATTCGGACCGAGAAAGCGACAATTTCCCCATTAATTTGAGCGAGGATGAAAGATTTGTGGATGAGGAAAGTGAGAGTGAAGGACTAGAGGGCAGTGGGAGCGATTCAGATAGGGAAGATGCCGTGAGAGGCGGGTGGGACCTGATATTCAGCTGGGAATGACTAAAACAGTAAATAAACACTAGACATATATATACTCTATTAGCCACAACACAACCAGGCTTATATTTAATATGCCACAAATTAATACCGCATACCAAACACCTCCACCCTCCCGTTCATATAACCCGCCAGTACAACTCAAACACCTGCACAACACACTCAATCCCACAGCCCAAAGTACCGTTCACCTCCCCAAAGTTCATACAGCACATATATTTCCCCAAAGTTACGTACGTGAGACTTTTTGAGACTTTTATTAGTAGGTTGCACAGTGAAGTACATATTCCGTACAATTGACCACTAAATTGTAACACCCGAATAAGTTTTTCAACTTGTTTAAGTCGGGGTCCACTTAAATTGATTCATGATACAGATATATGCTATCATATATACTATCATCATAATACAGTCATCACACAAGATTATCATCAGGGTGTATACATTGAATTATTTACGTGACATGCACATAGCGGCACGCACGTACGGGCAAGCGATCAAATGTTTGGAAGCGTACTCACGGTACCGTGTCTGCATATCCAACTCAAAGTCCTCCTGGTAAGAGTCTCTGTTGTCCCAGTTCTCCACAGGCCAATGGTAAAGATTGACTGTCATCTTTCGGGAATGTAAACAATGAAACACCGGCCGTGTTTGTGTTGCTAAAGTCGGCCGCAATACACCGCTTCCCTCCTACAGCTTTCTTCTTTGCTGTCTCCATTGTTCATTGAACAAATTGCAAAAGATTAACCAACACAGATGTCCAGAATACTGTGGAATTTTGCGATGAAAGAGACGACTTAATAGCTGGCCATCATGCTGTCTCAAAATGTCCTCCACAATCCGCGATGTCACGCGCTGACGTCATCATACTGAGACGTTTTCAGCAGGATATGGGGACAGCATGGCGAAGTTGGTAGAGTGGCCTTGCCAGCAATCGGAGGGTTGCTGGTTACTGGGGTTCAATCCCCACCTTCTACCATCCTAGTCATGTCCGTTGTGTCCTTGGGCAAGACACTTCACCCCTTGCTCCTGATGGCTGCTGGTTAGCGCCTTGCATGGCAGCTCCCGCAATCATTGTGTGAATGTGTGTGTGAATGGGTGAATGTGGAAATACTGTCAAAGCGCTTTGAGTACCTTGAAGGTAGAAAAGCGCTATACAAGTATAACCCATTTATCATTTATTTATTTATGTCGCGCGAAATTTAAAATTGCACTTTAGTAAACTAACCCGGCCGTATTGGCATGTGTCGCAATGTTAAGATTTCATCATTGATATATAAACTATCAGACTGCGTGGTCGGTAGTAGTGTGTTTCAGTAGGCCTTTAAAGGAGAGTGCAAGTTCATGGCTAAAACAACAACAAGAGTGGACGCAGGTCTGTTTATTGTTGCATTCTCAATGAACCAGAGTGATTGCAGCATCTCACTGTTGAGCACAACTCTGTTTCTTACATGTGAGAACAAGTGAGATGATGGTGATAATTAGTAACCTGTTTTATTTAGTGTGATTATATGCATCTCCCCCAACCCCCGACAGGATTGCCTCGGCATCCAGAATGTGTTGCTGCAAGAATCCGGAGCCAGCGGCAGAATTAACTTCCTCCTACACCACAGGGTGCTCTATGAAATAAGCGCCTTTGGCCTCCAGGATTCTGCAGAGAAGGTGGGAAACCATGGCTTTTTTAGGATTTCAATGTAATATAGAAACACCGTTATACAAGCATGCTGTAACTGGGTTTAAGGCCAAGAGGGGAATTTTTTTTGGACATAGTCCATGTCATCGTGTTTCTTTTCTGAGCTGTCGCAGTTTTCTACTGCTATTCTTTAAACTCTCAAGGATTATTGTACTCCGTCACAGCAAGAAGTTTATGGTTGCAGCTGTTTCAAATACATAGCGACAAAATGGCTGTTGCTTGTTTTGGCTCATAAACAAACCTTCCTCAGACGTCACTAGTTGCCATTTCTCCACAGGAACCCCCTCCGATCATTTTTATAAAGCATATCTTTTTAAACTTTGATTCAGATGGTGTATGATATATGCAGTATTGAATGCTACATACAATTTGCACAATAACTAAACTAAATTAGAAACTACTATTGGCTTCTATTGAAACCTTTTGGGCTTTGCCCTCAAATTATTAATGTATCTAGAGATTTATTTCCTGAGTTTGTCAACAATAACAAAAACAACCAAAAAAAATAAAAAATTGTAATGATAATAAGAAAACGAAAAATGGCAATATAATCACTGATAATCGTTTATATACTGATACTACACTATGTATGGACAGTATCAAAATCTGGATCAATCACCCTTACTTTATATTGAAGCTTTAGGTGTTAGTTGGGAGCTGGTTGCATGGTAGCGAGGTCGTGTTCCTCAGTATGCGGAAAGACAAGCAGGAGATGCAGCGTACGGGTAACAATTTTTCAATCCACAAAGATAAGCGATAATCCAAAACGACATACGGCTGGAAGTGCACCAAAGAATCAAAGCTAGTTCAGCCGAGCATAGCATAGCAAAACCAAAAAAACAGGACTTAACAAAAGGTGATCACTTACCAAATGATTATCGAAGGCACAGGTGGGAACACTAATAATCAAATGAGGACAGGTGTGTATCTATTGCTCCTAGCAACAAAAGTCTATATATCTGTATACTCACTTCTACAGAGAATACAAACCAACAGATGGCACCAAACCACTCTCCCATCCAAGTAAGACCGATTTTCTTCCCGACTGTCAGATGCACACACACTCTAGTTACTTAGAGAGATGCAGACACAGAGACCCACTCGGGAAAATTGGCTCATCGGTTGGGCAATTTAGCAGACAAAGAGGAGGAGTTATCTAAACCTGGGTCATTAAATCAATTAAACCAAATATAAATACATGTGAACTTGATTACTTTGTTAAATAACATGTCTGTAGTCTGTGTGTTTGTTGCTTCCAATTAGATTGCTAAAGTGTTCACTCTGTGCATCGTGTTTATTCAATCGTAAAATTTAATTAACACAATGAATTCTCTTGTCAGCCATCCACAATTTTTGTCTCGGTGGGCGTAGGAAGGACCGCAAGTTTACACACACTCGGGATGCACCAACAGAACCTTGCTAGTCGCTACTCGCTAGTAACACAAATTAGAGGGAAAAAAGTTAATTGCAAATCCAAATGTCCCTGTGTGGAAATATTTTAGCATTAAACCAAATGAGCAAGATGGGCTCATCAACAGGGACGAACGAGCCAGTATGCCAAATTGGTTGGAAAGTAATGGCAACAACAACAACAAAAAAAGACAACAAACCAAACCACCAGACCCATTTTTTTCAATTGGGAAAACTGCACTTCAAGGAGATCAATATTTATTAAAGTTACATTTTTGCTAACAGAGATTGAGAGTCCATTTTATCTTTATATTTGTTTACTTATTTAGGATAACTGAAAGATGTTGACCTTACAATTACAATGGTAAAAAATACTAATGAGAAATACAAGTTTATTGCGTTTGAATTATTATTATTATTATTATTATTATTATTATTATTATTATTATTATTCCATATAATCATTACATTACATGTACATTACATTAATTTGGTCCAAAATAATGCTGACAACAATGTAAAATTTATTTTGGCCTGGCCTATAGTTATAATTAGGAATGCAGTGTCTAATTGCTTCAGGTAATAGTAACTAGTGGCACCGACATGAAACAAAAAAGTATTCTTAAACATCAAATATTACAGTACAATAATTATGTTATACTACCTTAATTTTGCTAATTGTCTTTTGCTAGTTGTCAGTTGCTGTACAAATGATGAGTGCATTTTCATTTCACACATTTTAATGCACTTCTTTTGGTTTTTGTATAATTCAAACCAAAGTGAGAGTGATAGCGAATTACTATCATAACTTCACAGTCACCTTGAAACTAGAGTAACTCAATAATGAGTTTATTTCTCTTTAGGAAAACCCCACAGTGATGCTTTATTTGAAAAAAAAAAAGTTAATTGTATCCACTTTAAGGATCCTGGGACAAGGTCATTCATGCAAATTGACTTTCACCAGCCGTCGCTTTTAGAGACGTTAGTTTAAGTCCTGGTTGTGAGGAATAATAGTAATTAAACAAAAGGCCCGCATAGCAGTTATGACCAACGCGGGCCTTGTAAAGCTCTCAAACATTATATTAACGCTGTAAAACTGCCAGCATCACGTAGTATTAGACATTTAAAAGTCTGTCACTTGCATTACCTGCTGTCTTTATCTACTGTGCTAAACGTCAATTCAGCACTTAACCTGTGATCTACAGGTGAATGTTGCTGCCAAGGATATCCTGCTATTCCTGCTCAAGGGACGATTGATGATGACGCCGTCAACCTGGGACAGATTCAGTGCGGCACTTTCCCGGGTCATCACCATATTACAGGTGTTGTTGTACCACACAGCGCACAGAGTGCTATCATGCTCGGAATTTATTAGGTAATATTAATGGAGCTGGGGAATGGAGGGGCGGATGTTTCCTCTTAATCAAAATTACTGCGCTCAAAAGTGCAAATGTAGCGCTCTTGGACCAACAAAGGCTGTTTATTGAGCTGCCAGAGAACAATATTTACTTATTGTCTCATTTACATAGTTCCATTTTTATTGTTTCCTTTTTGGGTTGACTGGGGGAGAAAAAACATGCTGTTATTAATTGTTCTGTTTCAGGCAGCAGAAAGCCAGAAAATTCACCATAAATATGCATGAGGATGTGACAAGGCTGTCAAGTGTGATTTAATTAAAGGAGACCATTCAGAAATGCACCCATCCTGTCATCAAGAGGCAGAATTATACCACCCGTACTCAAAGTGATGCATATTTTACTTACTCTCGTGCTCCCTAGCTGGAATTCCTCATTGTTCACTTTATTGTCTGCCGAAGTTGTTTGAACGTGTGTGTGTGTGTGTGTGTGTGTGTGTGTGTGTGTGTGTGTGTGTGTGTGTGTGTGTGTGTGTGTGTGTGTGTGTGTGTGTGTGACAGGGTTATGCGAGCACCGAGGAGTCACTGGGAAGCTGTGTCCTGCTGCTAAGTGACACGTCGGAGGTGGCGAGAAATGACATGTTTCCAAGCACAGCCAAGTTAAAAGCATCTCTCAGGCTTCTTTTCACTAGACAGAACACGTGAGTCAACATTTCAAATGATGCCTCCCTAAGTCCCTGCACTTGTGTGCATGTGTTAAATTGTGTGAGTGTGTGTGTGTACTGCACTCGAAAAGTGTTCTTCCTCTGCAAAGTAATTAAAGTAGAACCTCCGAATTGGAAAACGTTGTGGTTGAATCAAAATTTCCCGACAATTTGCTTCAAAAGTTAATTTTCATTGAATTTTCTGTGTTGTTTGTGTGATACACACAGGTACCATTGTTCACAAAACTGAAGTGTGAACCAGAAATAGCTTTTTATGCAACGTCGGAAAGTGTCTTTCGTTATTACTGTTTATCACATTTTTTAATTGCTCGATAGTCATTTGATTAGTCTATTTAATTGATCACCATGATCTTAAAATTTACATCAAAACTGATCTGTTATTTTATAACTTATCAACTTATGAGACACTTTTTTGGTGCGGTTGTGTGCATTGCGGCTGTATCACCATGGGTCACTGGTGTGTGTGTGCGCGTGTGTGCACGTGTGTGTGCGCGTGTGTGCACGTGTGTGTGCGTGTGTGCTTGCGTGTGTGCGAGTGACAGAAAGAAAAGTTTACTTGAAATGTCTTTTGGTTTGGATATATATATACATACATACATACATACATACATACCAGTGACGTGCGGTGAGGTTCATGGCTGGTGAGGCACTGACTTCATCACAGTCAGATTTACAAACATATGAACCCTAAAGTGTATCTTATTCACCATTTGATTGGCAGCAGTTAACGGGTTATGTTTAAAAGCTCATACCAGCATTCTTCCCTGCTTGGCACTAAGCATCAAGGGTTGGAATTGGGGGTTAAATCACCAAAAATTATTCCAGGGCGCGGCGCCGCTGCTGCCCACTGCTCCCCTCACCTCCCAGGGGGTGATCAAGGGGATGGGTCAAATGCAGAGGACACATTTCATTACACCTACTGTGTGTGTGACAATCATTGGTACTTTAACTTAACTTTAACTTTACACATACAAACTGTAGCACACAAAAAAGCACATTTAATAAAGAAAACGTTATTATGGTCTTACCTTTACTTATAAATGAAGTCCATGCGCCACTGTTGTGCTGGATTAATGCACCCCTGACGGAAGTGTTATATCAACTAAAGAAACTTTCCACGTGCAAGATTGAATCTATTTAAAAAAGTGTAACCGAGGGTTTATAAATGTCGCCTATACTGTATGAAACTACAAAATAACAAACACGGAGGCTCCAGTTTACACAAGGACCACTTTATTTACCTTCTTTCAAAAACCTCCGCTCCACTCCAACGTGTCATCACTTCCGCTCTTAGCGCCTTCAAAATAAGAGCTCAAGGCATATACTGTATAACAGCGCATAACAGGAACTTATCACAAAGAGGAAAGCCCATAAAAATAGGTTACAAAAGTTATTTAATAAGAAGCCAAAAAGTGCAAAAACAATAATGTTCGTGTTGGAGGAGTTGTGAATTGCAGGTGTACCTAATGTTCAAAACTCCTCCAACACGAACATTATTGTTTTTGCACTTTTTGGCTTTTATGAAATACATTTTTTATATAGATTCAATCTTGCACGTGGAAAGTTTAAGTGTGGGCTTTAGTTGATATAACACTCCCGTCAGGGGTTGCATTCTATGGCGGGGGTGCAGGAGGCGGGATTACTGCGAGCCCCAGCCAGTGCGTCTTTTGCAGCCGTTTTATGATCGCTCAGCACAAGAAATACGTTACACACATACAGTTGTTGACAAAATACACTGTACATTATATACCTCAGCTAACTAAACTATGGAAATGTATAATATAGTTCATATAGCAATACGGTCTCACTGCACAGCAGGCCAGCAGTTAGCCGAGTCCGCAATCCATGTTGAGGCACAACGCAGTGACGTGCCTCAACTGGCTGCTGTTCACTGCACCGTCTCTTCTCAGTATTTAAACGGCAAATGTGAAAATTCAGCGATTTTAAATAAAAATAATCTAAAACTGGTGAAGTTAAATGGAAAATAACTTTATAGTATAATCACTGGATTCATATAACAATTTAATAAAATGTTTTTCTTTTTACATTTTTTTTCTTTCCATGATGGCAGGTGAGGCGGGGCCTCACCTGCCATCATGGAAAGATACATACATCACGTCACTGATACATACATACATACATATATATATATATATATATATATATATATATATATATATATATATATATACACACATTTCTGTGTATATATATATATATATATATATATGTGTATATATACACACGTGTATATATGTATTTGTATATAAATATATATATATATATATATATATATATATATATTTTACAGTCGTGGTCAACGTTCCCTCTAAGGTGCGCGCCTGCGCAATTGCGCACTGCTCACGCGTCCTCTGCGCACAGCAAATTAATGCCGCGCAGGAAATCAAAAATCCCATCTGAACTCTAAACAAAATAAACACATTACAATTTATTCTGTATGATTTTGCAATGCAACTCTATGAGTGACAGGTGACAACAAGAGTGGCCCCAATGAATAAAACAATCTTTGTCAACACAGTTCAATTATTGTCTGTAGAGACACTACGAACAGGAATTTCATCAATCACTTTATTGAGCAAAACCGTTTGTAACCACACCAAAAACATGAGTAAAAAACACTTTTATCTATAAAAACTGGTAATTTTCTGCCATACAAACCAGGCTTTAACCAACTTTGTCATCCGTCGTTTCAACAGAAGCCGCTCGCTCTCTCACCTGCACCAACACAAGCATTCATGGCACTTAGCCAGTGCTGTGTTTATGGCCACACAAAAAGTCGGACAACCCCAACGCCACACAATGTGTAAATGCCAGGTTGTAACACTCTGACTCCACAATCTAATGTGTGCTTATTTTACTGCCATTTATTAAGAATGTTAATCTAAGGATATTATTCATGAAATATTGTCACTAGATTTCATAAATGCTAATAAAAAGATGTATTTTACAGACAGAAAGTAACAGGAACTAAATGTAATCTCTGAAAGGGGTAACATTTCTTTTAAAGGCAGGAGCCGCAGCCAGACATACAATACTAGCACATAGGTCATGAAAAACATGTTTTTTTGTTATTGTCATTGTAAGAGGGCAAAATCACTTATGTCAGAAAATTATTTTAATAAAACATTTAAATTGTTATGATGTCAGGTTTGGGACAGGTGTGACGCTGGTGTGGCCACAGTGTGCACGTCTGATGTTGCTCACATGTGCTCCACTGAATGCTCAGGGAGTTTGTGTGTTTGCTCACACACACGAAAAATTAGAGGGAACATTGGTCGTGGTCAAAAGTTTACATATACTTGGCTGTCTTGAGTTTCCAATAATTTCTACAACTCTTACTTTTTGTGATAGAGTGATTTGAGCATACATACAGCAACATACATTATCAATTTTGGTGATGTAGAAAAGTTACAATCAAATCAAATTAGCTTCATGAGATGGCCTCTTAACTTCATGTGAGTGATTATGATTGATGACACCTGTTGACTTCTCTAAGACCATTTAAATAGGGCTCATGTGATGCAGTTATTAGACTCGGTTACAAACGCGACAGTGGGAAAGTCAAAGGAACTCAGCACAGATCTGAAAAAACGAATCATTGACTTGAACAAGTCAGGAAAGTCACTTGGAGCCATTTCAAAGCAGCTTAAGGTCCCAAGAGCAATTGTGCAGACACTTATTCGTAAGTATAAAGTGCATGGCACAGTTTTGTCACTGCCACGATCAGGAAGATCACCTGCTGCTGAGAGAAAATTGGTCAGGATGATCAGGAGTCAACCGAGAATCACCAAAAAGCAGGTCTGCAATGAACTGGAAGCTGCTGGAACACAGGTGTCAGTGTCCAGTCAAGCGGGTTTTGCATCGCCATGGGCTGAGAGGCTACATGCAAGAAGGAATCCCTTGCTCCAGAAGCGACACCTCAAGGCTCGTCTAAAGTTTTCTGCTGATCACATGAACAAAGATAAGACCTTCTGGAGGAAAGTTCTGTGGTCAGATAAAACAAAAATGTTGCTGTTTGGCCACAATACCCAGCAATATCTTTTGAGGAGAAAAAGCAAGGCCTTTAATCCCAAGTACACCAACCCTACCGTCAAGCATGGTGGTCGTAGTATTATGCTCTGGGCCTGTTTTGCTGCTAATGGAACTGGTGCTTTACAGATAGTAAATGGGACAATGAAAAAGGAGGGTTACTTCCAAATTCTTCAGGACAACCTAAAATCATCAGCCTGGAGGTTGGGTCTTGGGCACAGTTGGGTGTTCCAACAGGACAATGACCCCAAACACACATCAAAAGTGGTAAAGGAATGGCTAAATCAGGCTAGAATTAAGGTTTTAGAATGGCCTTCCCAAAGTCCTGACTTAAACCCCATTGAGAACATGTGGACAATGCTGAAGAAGCAAGTCCATGTCAGAAAACCAACAAATGTAGCTGAACTGCACCAATTTTGTCAACTGGAGTGGTCAAAAATTCAACCAGAAGCTTGCCAGAATCTTGTGGATGGCTACCAAAAGTGCCTTATTGCAGTGAAACTTGCCAAGGGACATGCAACCAAATATTAACATTGCTGTATGTATACTTTTGACCCAGCAGATTTGGTCATATTTTCAGTAGACCCATAATAAATTCATAAAAGAACCAAACTTCATGAATGTTTTTTGTGACCAACAAGTATGTGCTCCAATCACTCTGTCACAAAAAAATAGGAGTTGTAGAAATTATTGGAAACTCAAGACAGCCATGACCACGACTGTGTGTGTGTGTGTGTGTGTGCGTGCGTGTGTGTGTGTGTGTGTGTGTGTGTGTGTGTGTGTGTGTGTGTGTGTGTGTGTATGGAAAAAATACTGTCTTTATACAATAATATTATAATAATATGAATTATTATATAACATATATTTAAAAAATATGCCTTCTTCATTGTTTCTGACAGGACTGGTGTAGGGGCTGCAGCTATCAATTATTTCAATAATCGAGTAATCTTTCGCTTAGTTTGTTCAAATAATCAAATAAATGGCAAAACAAACTTTATAGCCTCAATGCGTATTTCAGGGAAAATAGTTAAAGTAAACAAATATGTTTCTGCTTGCCATAACCTTCATTCTTCCTCCATAATGAACATTGAAACTGCACTTTTAACAACTGTGCATTTTTATAACAATAAACTCCACACAGATCACTGCACCCACACCGCTCTCATGTGTGCTCCATTGCAATGGCCGTGCTTAAACTCCATCTGCATATTTTACATTTCAAGCACTTCATGTCTGGATTATATCCATTTTCATTTGTTACTCATTAAAAAATTAATCGAAACAACAGAATATAAATCTGTTTTTTTTAAATTAAATTAATCAAATAATTTTTGCAGCCCTTACTGTAATCTGTCTGTGGTGTTTGGTCACATTGTCTAATTTGCAGTGCAAAAACCCCCCAAATATGTTTAGAAATTCTTTAGAAAAAAGCTTTCTTCTGTATCGATGCATGCTTTCATGTTCCAGTCCCCAGTAAAATGGGAACATGTCGCTGTTCGCTTTTATGATAAGGTAAATCTGGAAGGGTCGTTAAATTCAGTTGTCATTAATTTGGCAACACTGATCTCTGCTTGTGCCACCTCTTCTTATGCTCTGGCAGACCAGGTGCTTTTGGGATGTGTTAAGAAACATATTTACAATTCCATCTGCTGTACGGAGTTGTAATGATAAATTGGATTCCCACATACTGTACAGTAGTCTCGTCCTGTCATATGTTTATAAGCGAGGGTGTATCAGTTCGTGCCAAATCTTTAAATAATGCATGAGAAACACTGTGTTTCTTACTTGTCTGTCAGGCTTCATGAAAAGGCAAATAGTCTGACTTAATTGTAGTTTTATTATACAGCGGTTAACCTCTTTTTATGCATGTGCAACAATTAGGAATATTAAAATGTTCCCTAAATTGTATAGTAATAAATGTTTTATTATGGGCGACAGTTGGAGCCTGGAACACATTAGATCACTTTACATGATTTCCTGTGGGAGAGTTTTGCAATTAAAACAAATTACATGTCAACCAGCTTCACACAACGGTTGTGTTCAATTTAGGAAGCACAACTGTAGTTTAAAAAAACATTTTTTTTAAGTTAAGCAGACACACTCTTGAGACTTTTGTGATGGACACATTATTGCTGTCCGTTGCTGTCTGCCGATCGACTCATCAAGTCATTTAAATGATCTGCGAGGTCTGTGTAAAACAGCTACTCAGTCCCAGTCTATGAATATTGATGCAAATGGAAATTCGCAGCCGGCCAGTCGATGAGCTTGGTGAATTTTGAACAGATTTTGTCTGCTCTGTTTAAAGCTTTTGTTAGTGATTGTGTGAGGAATACTTCACTTCTGAGGCATCTTGTGTGCCGTCATTATGAAGATAAAGTGCTGTTTTTTGACACCACTAAAGTTGATTTATGTGCTCATGCTGATTATTTTCCTGTGCGGGGTTTCAATTAAGTCTTGTGTTTGTTGTAAACAGGGTGAGAACAGCAGCCGTGCGACATATCCTACCCCACTTAAGTGGAGCTGGCGACACCAACTGCGCCAGACCACAGCTGGAGCCGCCAGTGACCTCCTCGCTTCCAAGTCTCTACTGCCTCAGACACCCTGTGGAGGTGTCACTCGACACCAGCAGCAAGTCGCTACTGAAGGTATAGATCAGGGGTGTCAAACTCATTTTAGCTCATGGGCCGCATGGAAGAAAATCTATTCCAACTACGACAACTTCAGATTGTTTTATTTTACTTTAGCCCAAAAAAGAACAAGCACATTCTGAAAATGTACACATCACAGAAAAATCTCTTGACAAAACACTTCAAGTTAGTTGAAAATTCTGAGGAAAAAAATAAGTGCAGTTTCAAAAACACCATGAAGAACACAAAGAACTTAGACTTAATCTCAGTGTATCTACAACGCAATTAAACTTTAAATCACAGCCAATCAAGGATTGAACAAAAAACAAAATAAAGCATCAATAAAAATGATTCTATGTATCAACTACCTAATTTGTCAATTCCACATATTAACACTGTCCTAACTCAACAAACCATACAAACTGAGGTAGAAACTATTCAAGAGGGTTGAGTTACTCCCTGCCTTTTTGGCATCTCTGTGTTTTGATAGAAAAATAAAAGCTGTGCAATGTGCGAACAATTTCAACAAACCAAAAATAAAAGACTGACAGTACTGCAGTAAATCACACACAGGTCACTTTCTTTATATTTGCACAGAAGACAATCATTTTCACAGAACTATATCAATGTGCAATGTCTCATGCAGCATTTTAAGTGGGGTTACCAATTGTTTATTTTACTCCTGTTTGTTTTACGTTGGGTACACGCTTTACTCTCTGTGTCTCCTAGCCGTTCAGGCAAATCATATTGTCTAAAAATGCATTTTCCCATCAATAACGTGACATCATCGCGCTCGCGCTGCAGTGTCGGGCAAGTGCACGCTCTTTCAGTCAATTAGTGCGCGAGAAATATATATATATATATATATATATATATATATATATATATATATATATATATATATATATATATATATATATAGCTACACATATACACCCCGGCCAAATTGTTTTAATCCAATGCGGCCCCCGAGTCAAAAAGTTTGGGGACCCCTGCCCTAGGGGAACAACGTTAATACATGTTTGATGAAACGTGATTATATGCATGAGTGTATGTATGCATATGTGCTTGTGTATGTACAGTATGTGTATATGTATGTTTGTACAGTGAATGTGCGTGTGGATGTATGTACCATGAGTGTGTGAGTGTATGTACTGTATTTGTGTATTTATGTTTAGACTAGGGGTCTCTAAACCTTATTCACCAAGCGACACATACTGAAAAGTCAAAGCATGCATGGCCATATTATAAAAAAACACTAAATACAAACATTTAACATACTTAAAGACAGAATTTGGTGTTAGGTTTGTGTTGTAAGTTAAAAAGTGTATTATAAGAATCTAAATATGAAATTAAATTTTTTTGTTATGTTTTTTGGTTTAATTGTATTTCGACAATATGCTGTGGGCCAATAAAACTTGAACTGAGGGCCACAAATGGCCCACAAGCCACACTTTGGACACCCCTTTTTTAGACGTTATGGCCAAAATCATTTTTGTTGTTATACATTTTTAATTGGTAGATGGCTGTCCTTTGGCTGGAACAACACAACAAATCCCCCTATCACTGTCTGTTGGATTCTCGATAGACTGGACTGCCACATTATCTATTAATTTAACAACTCAATAATATTACCCACTCGACACCCATTGCTCACCGGAAGGGGGGGTCTCTACATCGGCGGTCCTGTCTCAAGGTCTCTTCTTTTTCCCCAGCTGGGGTCTTAGAAGTTTTTCCTTGCCAGGATGTCGTTTTGAGTTTGTGAAGCCCTTTGAGGCACTTGCGATTAAGAGCTAAATAAGTAAACTTTGATTGATTTAATGAATTTAAAACATTGGATAAGCCTGTTTATTATGTTTTTATATTTTTGTTAAAATATTAAAAATATATGCAAAGATAGTCTCTTAAATTCAATATTTCTTTGCAATTTTTGTGTAATTTCTCAGTAAAATTTAAAAAAAAAAAATTCACATTTGGCTATCAGCTGAGACTTTTGAAAAGTTGTCACATGTTGACAGGCTCATATTACTCCAAGATACAAAAACTTCTTGTGCATTGAGATAAATGTTTTAGGTCGAAGCCTTTCACTCATTGCTGTTTACCGCTGTTGCTTTACCTTTTGTTGAAACAAAGCAGATAATATTGAACGATTATGAAATGCATGCCAAATCCTTACAACTTGTGGCATCTTATGTTTCATGTTAATAAGGTGGAGTCGGTGGAGAAGCTCTTCTGTATACTGTCCTCAGACACTGTTGACATGCCGCTGAGAAGATCTTCTGCCGAGCAACTGTCTGTGGTTCTGCAAGGTTAGCATTCTCTATTGAAAAAAAATCCTTACACTTCAATATATTTCATAAATAATACCTTTTAGTTTACATCTGCGCTTCCTACCTTATTTATGCGTGAGTGCTGTCAAACCAGAGAAAGCATTTTATGTTTCTCAAGAAAAACTGCTGACTGGTTACTTCCCGGGCCCTTACTCTCTCTAAATTGGTTTGACAACTCTCTCTCTCTTTTTCTCACTCTCATCACAGTCTTGAAGTTAAAAACAATGCAGCAAATTGCAGTTGCAAAGAAATATAATACTGCAGGCTTGAACTGATTACACAAATCTAATGTGCTTGCACGTGTTACGTACGGGCGTAGTTTACGTCATTACGTACTAAAAGCCGTATAAGGGTGGGATATAATGCTTAAAACACTTTGGAAAGTTAGCGCCCTCTGGGCGTAAAGGTTGCAAACAGCCCTTTTAAAGTACCAGTAAAGTGGAAAAACAAATTGACTTTATATACTTGTGTTTCATTGTATCAATTAAACCATATCCAATTGTATTTACAATCCTCAAAGTATGTGAACATACCATTTAAACATCACAAAATGCCACAAATTCAGTCAGCCATTTTGAATATTCCACTCCGAATGTCTTCATTAATTTCCGTAGATTGACGTCACTGGAGCACTGGAGTAACGCAATGGGTAAAAATTAGGGAGAGATGTGCTGTCGATCATTCAAAATCCCTATACAAGACATGAACAGATATGTTTTTCTTTTTTTATGCATTCTAAGTCGTAAATAAGTAAATCCATATAAAGTATGTTAACATTGTAGTCAATGAGGCTCTCTATTTTGCCCACAAAACCCTCTAACAATACTCTTCATACACATCGTGACCTGAATATTGACCAAATATTTCCAATGTTGTTTTTATAAGCGCTAACGCAGACAAATTGATAACATTTTGATTGCTAACTAGCCCTCTGCTGCCTTTATTGTGAGCTGGCAGCGATGTCCTGCTGCTCCCGCATCATCGCATCTCGGCTCGTCAAAGTTAATCTAGATTATAAATCATGCCTCTCATCTGGAAATTATCTCATCTGTGACATTCAATTTATACACAGAGATGGAGACAAACACACACAACCAAAGACAGTGTCTGCAAGGAGACTGTTACTTGTTAACCCTTGGTGTGCATTATGATTGATTCTTCATATAAACGGAATGATATGGGTATCTTATCAGTCGTCATCGAAGTAAGAGCAGACATTGTACGGTAAGCTATCGTTTTACTATGTTTGTAGTTTGTATTTCTTGTTTAGCACTTAGCAATACTGCCATTATGCTTAGTGTTTAAATGCTGGATCTGTTTAGTAGAGCTTCTAAAACTTGTAGCTCATTCTCCTTATATTCAGGATAAAAAATATAAGGTTCTGCATCATAGTTTTTCCCAAAGTAATTGTTATTGGCTCTCACAAAGTCTGAATGATTTGCATTGTTGTATTGTTGATGAAGGGATATGTGGTTCCTACCGCTACGTCACGTGATGACGTGTCTGGCTAGCTCATTATCTCTAAAAATGGCCTGGGAATCTCCATGAGATTGATACTATTTTGATCATATCTATTTACTGGCAAACTTTGTAAGCCTTTTGGTGTCATAAATCAGATATATATATGTGATAATAGCTTCAATATAGAGGCAACCTTTTTTTCCACTCGACTGTTACTTTTAAGGGGGTCTTACTATGATTTTGTTCTACATTCAAAACACTACCTTGTGGTCTACATTACATGTAATGGTGGTGCTTTGGTTAAAATGTTGCATAGATTATGTTTTATGGACCATGTTCAACCCGCTTTCTTTTCAGCATGCACCGTGTTATTTGCGTGCCGAAGTCCTCCAGGCCAAGCCATTATGTAACGATTTATTGTTGAATTTGGTGAGCGTGCATCACAACAATTATCTACCCGCTAGAATAATTTTTTGTTTGAATAATTGTTCTCAGTTATGATAGACCTTTTTATAAAATGCTGTCAGGACTGCAATCTATACATAGCGCTACGGGTGGGGGTCACCTAATGGTTGAATTTGCAATAGCCATGTGTTGTGTGTGAAAATGTTTAAACCAAAACAAATATGTTTAAAACTACTTTTATCTTTTTAAAGAAACAAAAAACAATTTTCTAATTAGATGGCAGTGGAGCCACAGTAGCAGCCAGTACTTGTCTAGAAGAGCGATTTGTGCTTTCATTTCAGAGTGTCCAAAAGTCTCCACTAGATTTGTAGATAGTCGCTTTAAAAAAAAAAGAAAAAGAGAACCTAAAAGGGTTTGATTACTCGCTAAATATAGCGACAAAGGCAACACCGAACCTTTCTGCTTTGTCTTCTTATTCTCTGGCAGACCAGCTGCATTATAATGTGTTTATGAGTGAGAGTGAACAAGTCGTCAAATCTAAACACCGACAGTCCTTTAAAGTTCAACAGAAAAAAAAAACAGGACATAAAAGAGCTTGATCAAAGTTTTATTTTGAATTGTATTGAATTATAATGAACAGATGACATCAATCACACACACCAATCCCACTACTGTTAATTTGAAACAATAGCTAAAACATGTGCTTCTGTTTAAGACCAGTATGTTTCTTTCCTTCTCTGCAGACACAACAATGCATCCAGTGCTGAAGAATTTCGGAATAACAGACAAAGCCATTTCTTTCCTTATCGGTAGCGTCAACGGCAATAAGGTAAAAAAAAACAAAAACTTGCTTTGCTAAAATAATAAACAGATAAACACTGTGAACCTGAAGCCAGATGGAAGGAATGCTGCGCTGGTGCGTGCAGTCAACAATAATTGCCTCTACACGACCTCGTTGATGCGCACACATGAGTTCATATGTTGCCAGTGGATGTCAAGGAGACCCACTGAGGCGTGAATGATAGAAGGGTGAAATGGCCTGTATTAACAGTGTCAGACAGGCCCCGGTCGGCTGTGATTTTTGCCCTCCAGCTCCTGCCGGTCATTCTTTTGAATCAGATATTGTGTCCAGGCCTGTTTGGCTACATTGAAGCAGACATACAATGACCTGTCTGCAGGTGCTATTTGCTCAATTGTGCTCAATCACACTTGTACAATATGTGTGAGGCTACCCTTGCAATGTTTGCTCACGCAGAGCTTGGATTGCATGCTGGAACCGTGTGTGTGTATCCTGAGGAAGTTAGTGTATGCTGATCCGTCTCTGAGGAACGCCCTTGCGCAGCGCAACATCCTGCTCATCACTCTGCTTCGAGGTAAATTATTTTTGCGAGACGGCTCATTAAGTAATGAGCTCGCATATTATGGTCTCTGTGTGTGGTGTAGCTTAGGCGTGCATTTGCATAAAAAATACAAAGCTATTTACTAATGCGTAGCTTTTAGCCGTGTTGTGACAACACTCGCCTGCCACTTCATTATGGACAATTGGACATCACATGAGATTCAACAGAAGAGCCATATCAAAAATCCTTCCTTAGCAAAAATAATAATACTTATTTTTAAAGAAGAACATTTTTATTTTAAATGATAATGTAATCAATATGATTCACACTTATTTTGCTTAGTATGTTAACCAAAATAGTATGAGTAATGCAGTGTAGCATAAACCACAACCATAGTCATAAAGATATTTTATTGTTGAATTACAGTATTGACCCTAATATACGACAACCCTGAATATAAGACACCTCAAAAACACATTGTATTCAGTGTCAGTAAAATTCCATTCATCATATATCGTTTGCGTTAGTGACAGGCATAAGCGTGTTTCCTCTTTTTGGAGAAGTATTTTGGCGTTACCTGTTGGTTTAGCTGTCATAAATAAATCTCTAGACCTCAAATATAAGACATTTCTTTTTTAGACTAGTCTTCCAGGAGAAAATGTGCTGACAATGTCAAGAAAAACTGCTAGGGCTGCACAATTAATCCCGTTTTAATAACCACCATGATCTTGGCTGCCACGTTTAAATGAGTGTGATCATCGTTGATATTAACTTTTGAAAAGCAGACTTCGCTACATATCAAATTAAGCATTTTCACATACCGTGGCATAAAAAAAGCAACAGCGGCTTGCATCGTTAAGCCCTATAAAGGGGCTTCAGGGCTGCCCACGCCAGAGGCCACTGTGTAACGGTACAGAGCTCCATGACCACGCTGACCATCTCTTGCCGCACCACTGTTTATTAGATGGTGACAGGTGTGGACTCCTGCGCAACACATTGTTTTGCTTGTTTACCTTGAATCGCACCAGAAGGACTACCGGCTATAATCTGGAGACAATTTTCAGTTGAATGCAAACATCGGTGAGACGTGCTCCCCTTTAGATTCAATGTGCCCCTTGCATCTGCGCATGCGAGTGAATCCAGGGAATGCAGAAATGTAATTGCTCTCTTGTGAGTACAATTGTTACTCTAACTAACGCTATATTTTTGTACTTTCTTATTTATTATACATGTTTCACACTGCAAACAATCAAATGTATGATTCGGTCAAGCGGGTGTGTCCTATTGTTAACGCACAAGCCATCCGCGGAAGAAGGACTTTTTTTAAGGTCCTGAAAAAACTCATCCAAAATGGAATAGAACTCAAGGCATCATGTCATGAGTAAAACAAGGAAATAATAGTACTGATAATTAACATAAACACAAAGTTGTGTGTATAAATATGTGGATAATGTCTATTTAGCCCATTTCATTACAAATTACATGATGACATCACGTTCACACCATTACTGCAAGTAAATTGAAGACCTCTGGGAAACACTAGTACCTTTTACCTAGCATAATGCATAATCGTTGTTAATAATCATGATTTCAATATTAATAAAACTAATCATGATTTTATTTTGGCCATAATCGTGCAACCATAGTTAGTGCCTATTTTTCTAAAATGTCATTATGGTTTGCATGTGTTCCTCATATTGTGGTCTTTGAGCTGTGTATAGCATTTTACGGCTGTAACTAGTTCAATCAAGCTATAGTGACTTATTATAAAACCAACATTTCCTGATTTTATTTTTTTAAATTGTTTTGCCTGTGTTGGCATCATTACAGCATCCTTAATCCTGAAGGCCAACAATAACAACGTGAATGAGGCGGCTGTCCTGATGAGTTTGTTGCTCTTTGATGAAATAAGTAGCATGGAAATATGGTGAGTAGTGACATCTTTTTATTGTGCGTGCACCCGTTCAGAACCTTTGCATGAGCTCTTGATTTATGTTGGTGTATCAGGTCGGACAAATCCAAGAGGGATGGCTGTTCTCCAACTTTCTCACTCCCGCTATCAGTAATTCGCAGGTAAACGTTAACGCTAAGATGAGTTACCGTCTATCTTTTGTTTTATATGCTTGCTCACAAGCTTTATTCCCCATCACTTTGCCTTCAGATACAACATCCCATTCCAGGCGGCGAGTCACCATGCAGTCAGCCCATACTGCTGCGTCCTCGCACCGTCCTGTGATCTACTGACCCTAGCCCCCACTCGCCAAGCTCTGCAGGTGGCTTGGAACATTGCATGGCACTGCGGGATCGACAACCTGCTTGAGGAGCCACATGACTCGGTCAACAATCCTGAGTAATACTCCCTGTCCTCATTAGTTGTCTGCAGCCATTTGTTTGCAATCGAAAGAAATACGAACATGTCCAGCAACAGATGGGCTTTGGAAATTTAAAAGCTCAGTCAGTATTTGCAATCTATATCGTATCTAAACAGCATGACACTGAAACAAATGCTTACGAATGGGATTGCTGTATTGTTTCATTTGTCTTCATTCCCCTCTAATGGGACCTAATTGAAACAGATGAGCATGTCTCTAACACTTTCTAAATTAGTTTGATTGCTAAATTTCATACCATAACTGAACATTTAGAGCTAATGCCGTGTCCGAGGTTATAGCCGTTAGTTTATACAATGTTTTGCAACATTTTTAGAACCAAGGCACATATTTTGCATTATAAAAGTCACAAAGACCCATCTCCAAACATCCATCCATCTATCTTCTTCAGCTTATACGATGTCAGGTCGCTGGGGCAGCACCCTAAGCAGGGAAGTCCAGACTTCTCTCTCCCCAGCTACTTCGTCCAGCTCCTCCCGAGGAAATCTGAGGTATTCCCAGGGCAGCTGGGAGACAAAAGTCCCCCCATGGTGTTCTGGGTCTTTCCCGTGGCCTCTTGCTGGTCGGACGTGCCCTAAACACCTCCCCAGGAAGGCGTTCTGGGGGCATCCTGACCAGATTTCTAAACCACCTCATGTGGCTTCATGTGGAGGAGCAGCTGCTTAGCTCCTCCCGAATGACACAGCTTCTCACCGTATTTCTGAAGAAGAGCCTCGCCACCCGACTGAGGAAACTCATTTCGACCGTTTGTACTCGTGTCCTTCCGTTCACAACCCAACGCTCATGACCAAAAGTGAGGATAGGGACGTAGATCGACCGGTAAATTGAGACCTTTGCCTTCCGGCTCAGCTCCTTCTTCACCACGACTACAGGGTCACTGCAGATGCCGCAGCGATCTGCTTGTCGATCTCACGACCCACTCTTCCCTCACTCGTGAACAAGACTCCAAGGTACTTGAACTCCTCTACTTGGGGCAAGATTTCCTCCCCAACCCGGAGATGGTACCCCACACTTTTCCGGGTGAGAACAATGGACTCAGAATTTGAGGTGCTGATTTTCATCCCAGTCGCGTCACACTTGGCTGCAAACCAATCCAGTGAGAGCTTAAGATCCTGGCCAGATGAAGCTAGCAGGACCACATCATCCACAAAAAGCAGAGACCTAATCTTGCAGCCACTAAATCTCCTCAGCACCCTGGCTGCGCCTATAAATTCTGTCTATAAAAGTTGTTAACAGAATCGGTGACAGAGGGCAGCCTTTTGATTGGAAACGTATGATTGTGGCGGTCCGTTCCCTGTATTATCGGTGCCAGAGCTTGGTCCGTATTGCTGTCAGTAAGTCGGACCCGTTTCGGACCCGTTTCCCGTGAGGGTTGGACCAACCCTCACTGGAAACAGGTCCGACTTACTGACAGCAATGCGGACCAAGCTCTGGCACCGATACACACAATCATACGGTCCGATACCCCATACTCTGAGCACTCCCCACAGGACTTCCCGAGGGAGACGTTTGAATGCCTTCTTCAAATCCACAAAGCACATGTAGACTGGTTGGGCAAACTCCCATGCACCCTCGAGGATCCTGCCGAGAGTATAGAGTTGGTCCACAGTTCCACGACCAGGACAAAATCCACACTGCTCCTCTTGAATCCGAGGTTCAACTATCCAGCTTAGCCTCCTTTCCAGTACACCTGAATAGACTTTACCAGGAAGGCTGAGGATTGTGATCCCACGATATTTGGAACACATTTTCCGGTCCCCCTTCTTAAAGAGAGGAACCACCACCTGACCCCAGTCTTCCAATCAAAAGACACAGCCCTCGATGACCACAAAATGCTGCAGAGTCTTGTCAACCAAGACAGCCTCACAGCATCCAGAGCCTTAAGGAACTCTGGGCGGATCTCATTCACCCCCGGGGGGCACTGCTATCAAGGAGATTTTTAACTACATCAACAACCTCAGCCCCAGAAATAAGAGAGTCTAGCGCAGATTCCCCAGGCATTGCTTCCTCATAGGACGATGTGTCGGTGGGATTGTGGAGGTTTTCAAAGTTTTTCCTCCTCCGACCCACAACATCCCAAGTTGAGGTCAGCAGCACACCATCTCTACCATAAACGGTGTTGACAGTGCAGTGCTTCCCCCTTCTAAGGCACCGGATTGCGGTTCAGAATCGCTCTGAAGCCGTCCCGAAGTCGTTTCCCATGGGTTCCCCGAACTATTCCCTTGTTCCAGTTTTTGCCTCTGCGACCGCTGAAACTGCACACCGCTTAGCCTTTCGGTACCTGTCCGCTGCTTCTAGGGTCCCATGAGCCAAAAGGACCCAATAGGACTCCTTCAGCTTTAAATAATTACTCACCGCTAGTGTCTACCAGCGGGTTCTGGGATTACCGTCACAGCAGGCACCAACCACTTTGCGGCCACAACTCTGTTTACTACCTCAACAATAGAGGCACAGAACATGGTCAACCCGGACTGAATGTCCAGCGCCTACCTCGTGACATGTTCAAAGTCCTTCCAGAGGTGGGAATTGAAACTCTCTGACGGAAGACTCTGTCAGACATTCACAGCAGATCTTCACAATGTGTTTGGCCTGCCAGGTCTGACCAGCATCCTCCCCCACCATTGTAGCCAACTCAACACAAAGTGGTGATCGGTGGATAGCTCCGCCCCTCTCTTCACCCGAGAGTTCAAAACATGAGACCACAAATCTGATGACACAACCACAAAGTCAATCATCAAACTGCGGCCTAGGGTTTTCTGGTTCCATGTGCACATATGGACACACTTATGTTTGAACATTGTGTTTGTTATCGATAATCTCTGATGAGCACAAGTTAAAGTTAAAAGTTAAAGTACCAATGATTGTCACACACACACTAGGTGTGGCGAAATTATTCTCTGCATTTGACCCATCACCCTTGATCACCCCCTGGGAGGTGAGGGGAGCAGTGGGCAGCAGCGGTGGCTGCGCCCGGGAATCATTTTGGTGATTTAACCCCCAATTCCAACCCTTGATGCTGAGTGCCAAGCAGGGAGGTAATTGGTCCCATTTTTATAGTCTTTGGTATGACTCGACAAAAGTCCAATAACAAAACACCACTCAGGTTTAAATCCAGGCGGCTGTTTCTCCCAATCATGCCTCTCCAGGTTTCACTGTCGTTGCCAATGTGAGCGTTGAAGTTCCCCGGCAGAACGAGAATCATTTGGGGGAGCACTCGCCAGTACTCCCTCTTGGGACTCCAAAAAGCGCGGGTACTCTGAACTGCTGTTTGGTGCATAAGCACAAACCACAGTCAGGACTCGTCTCCCCACCCGCAGGCAGAGGGAAATTACCCTCTCGTCTATTGGGCTAAACTCCAACTTACAGGTACTGAGCCTGTAAGTTGGGCTGGTGGGAACAAATATTCTCACCCGCCCGTCATCTCTCACTGTTTCTCAAACACATCAAATGTTCAAACAAATCTTTGACTAAGTTATCTTTGCTAACACAAGTATGGTTTGACTGTATTCCACAAGATGATGAAAGTGATATTTTTGAGGGCCATTCCCCTGACCCACTTTCGTAATTGCCTATGTTTAAATTGCGTACTACTAATTCTGTCGGAACTCCATTGAAAGCTCTTTCCTTTTTCTCGATTTGAGCGCTTGGAACAGCACAATAAAGCAGCATTTCAACTCAAACTCTTTATTTACTAACGCCTAGCTCCCTTGATTTAATGCTTCGCTCAAGCATCGACCACAATGTGAATTACACCACGATGAAGCAAAATGGATTTGATGTCATATGCAACCCAGCAATTATGCAGAAATGCAGTTTAACACGTTTAAAGCACTTCCACAGTATTTCAAGCATTGATTTGGTACTAGTTTCGGTTCAAATGTAAATGATACCAATTCCTACTAATTTCTGCCCTTGTTAAATGTTTTCTATATATTTTCTGCTCTTTTCTGCCACTGCTAGAACTAAAAAATATAGAGACATTTTGCCTTTAAAGGGGAACATTATCACAATTTCAGAAGGGTTAAAACCATTAAAAATCAGTTCCCAGTGGCTTATTTTATTTTTTTCAAAATTTTACCCATCACGCAATATCCCTAAAAAAAGCTTCAAAGTGTCTGATTTTAACCATCGTTATATACACCCGTCCATTTTCCTGTGACGTCACACAGTGATGCCAATACAAACAAACATGGCGGATAGATTAGCAAGGTATAGCGACATTAGCTCGGATTCAGACTCGGATTTCAGCGGCTTAAGCGATTCAACAGATTACGCATGTATTGAAACGGATGGTTGTAGTGTGGAGGCAGGTAGCGAAAACGAAATTGAAGAAGAAACTGAAGCTATTGAGCCATATCGGTTTGAACCGTATGCAAGCGAAACCGACGAAAACGACACGACAGCCAGCGACACGGGAGAAAGCGAGGACGAATTCAGCGATCGCCTTCTAACCAACGATTGGTATGTGTTTGTTTGGCGTTAAAGGAAACTAACAACTATGAACTAGGTTTACAGCATATGAAATACATTTGGCAACAACATGCACTTTGAGAGTGCAGACAGCCCATTTCAGGCGCGCTAAGAACATATATTTTTCCACGATTTCAGCACTCAGGTTAACCATACCTAAATAGACACAAAATACTGCATTACACAAGACTACCCGAATGTACTCGAATGATTGAAAAAAATAAATGTTTTTAAGCTAAATTATTGGTAAACACAGTTTATGTATAATAATTTACGTAAAACCGCGAGTAATGAATAAAGTTTTCATCAATTAATATATTCTGTAGACATACCCTCATCCGCTCTCTTTTCCTGAAAGCTGATCTGTCCAGTTTTGGAGTTGATGTCAGCATCTGCTTTGAGTGTCGCAGGATATCCACACATTCTTGCCATCTCTGTCGTAGCATAGCTTTCGTCGGTAAAGTGTGTGGAACAAACGACTGACCATTTCGTCGGCTTTCCCCACAGCCTCGTATTTTGAACAAATTTCGTCCAATTTCTTGCCACTTTCGCATCTTTGGGCCACTGGTGCAACTTGAATCCGTCCCTGTTCGTGTTGTTATACCCTCCGACAACACACCAACGAAAGTGAGAAAATGGCGGATTGCTTCCCGATGTGACGTCACAACGTGACGTCATCGCTCCGAGAGCGAATGATAGGAAGGCGTTTAATTCGCCAAAATTCACCCATTTAGAGTTCGGAAAACGGTTAAAAAAATATATGGTCTTTTTTCTGCAACATTAAGGTACATATTGACGCTTACATAGGTCTGGTGATAATGTTCCCCTTTAACTTATGTAACTTAACATGTTTATATTTTCTAAAGCTGGTGTGCGCTGCTGTGTAATCCCTCCGAGAGGAGGCTTGCCTTGCACTTCAAAAAGCGCTGTGCTCTGCAATTGAAGCAGGCTTTTATTTTGCCTTGTGTTTAACCATTCGCTCTGTGCAACAACGCTCACGCAGATTCCATGCTGGCCTGAAGCTGTCGGAAACCCAGGTTGCATCACTGCGAGCGACCCACATTCCCAGCGCCCTGCATGATTGCGTCCAGGCTGTGCTGACGGCGGCGGGGCACAGTTCGGTGATCTCCGCCCTCTCCAGGCTTAACCTCTACTTAATGATTGAAACGTTGGCCCTTCCCCACACGCCTACCTACAGATGCAGAGAAACGCTACAATCGCTCAGCTGGCAGGCTGCTGTGACCAGGTAAAAACACGAGTAGAGATTTATGTGGTTTACATGATACATGACACTAAATACATTACATCAGAAATATTCAACTAAATTGCTTTAGGGGCCACATTGCCAGAAAATTAAGCGCCTTGGGGCCAGACTTCTCCATTCACTATTAGTCTCATTTCCTCTATGTCGGAGAACCAGCGTCCTTTGCAGTAGACATATGATTTTAGTCTATTTATTTTGTCAGAGTTACAGGAGCACGCTGCTGTTTTTAAGGATCTTCTGCAAAAGAGCTAGTCAAAGATCATCTCTATGACTGCACTCTAGTGCTTTTTAGAATCTGCTGCAAACCACTAGTTTTTTTTAAATGAACTCACAGGCCAATAGCCCAAAATGATGAAAAAGAGAAGACCTAAAATGAAACCTTGAAAAACACTACTAGCAGTGTTCCCTTTCAGGTGTGTGTCTGTGCAATTGCGCACTGCTCACACTTCCTCTGCACACTGCAAATCTATGCCGCACAGAAAATAAAATCCAACCAAAACTCCAAACCAAAAAAACAGATAACAATTTATTCTGTGCAAGTGAGTGACAGGTGTGACAGGTTGACAACAAGCGGTCGCAACAGATAAAACAATGTTTGTCAACACTGTTTGATTATTGTATCTGTCAAGACACTTTAAAGAGGACATTAGGTCCTTCGATCACTTTACTGAGCAAAGCTGTTTATTGTCGGTCGTAACCACACCAGAAGAACATTAGCAAAAAACAACTATCGAGCACAGGGGTGTCCAAACTTGTGTTGTCCCGATACCAATATTTTGGTACCGGTACCAGTACCAAAATGTTTTTTGGTACTTTTAGGTACTTTTTGGTACTTTTCTAAATAAAAGGGACCACAAAAAATTTCAATATTGTCTTTATTTTAACAAAAAATCTTATGGTACATTAAACATATGTTTCTTATTGCAAGTTTGTCCTTAAAAAAAATAGTGAACAAACGACAACTTGTCTTTTAGTAGTAAGTAAACAAACAAAGGCTCCTAATTTAGCTGCTGACATATGCAGTAACATATTGTGTCATTTATCATTCTATATTTTGTCAAAATTATTAGGACAAGTGGTAGAAAATGAATTATTTATCTACTTATTTTCTCTTTTAACATGTTCTATTTACACTTCTGTTACAATGTAATAATCATTTATTCTTCTGTTGTTTGATACTTTACATTAGTTTTGGATGATACCACAAATTTGGGTATCAATATGATACCAAGTAGTTACAGGATCAGACATTGGTCATATTCAAAGTCCTCATGTGTCCAGGGACATATTTCCTGAATTTATAAACATAATATAAATTTAACATAATATAAATGAAAGAAAAAACTAAATAAGATTTTGTGATGCTAAAAAATATCGATGTAATCATAGTAGTATCGACTAGGTACGCTCCTGTACTTGGTATCATTACAGTGGATGTTAGGTGTAGATCCACCAATGGCGTTTGTTTTTATTGTAGCGTCCCGGAAGAGTTGGTGCTGCAGGGAATTCTGGGAATTTGTTCTGTAGTGTTTATGTTGTGTTGCGGTGCAAATATTCTCCCAAATTGTGTTTGTCATTGTTGTTTAGTGTGGTTTCACTATATGGCACAGGATTATGACAGTGTTGCCGTTGTTCATACGGCCATCCTTAGTGTGACATGTTGACTGTTGACTAAGTATGCAGTTCATTCACTTGTGTGTAGTGTGTTCAAAGTTGAGATGATTGTCATAATGGTTGAAGATCGGACATATTGAAATCTTGTCTTGACATTGTCAACTATAGACCATTTTTAATATGTCCATTGTCATGACTCCGATGTGCGAGTATCGTTATCACTCGTCTTACAAGGATAATATTTTAAATTAATGTATTTGAAAGGCCTACTGAAACCCACTACTACTGACCACGCAGTCTGATAGTTTATATATCAATGATGAAATCTTAACATTGCAACACATGCCAATATGGCCGGGTTAGCTTACTAAAGTGCAATTTTAAATTTCGCGCGAAATATCCTGCTGAAAACGTCTCGGTATGATGACGCCTGCGCGTGACGTCACGGATTGTAGAGGACATTTTGGGACAGAATGGTGGCCAGCTATTAAGTCGTCTGTTTTCATCGCAAAATTCCACAGTATTCTGGACATCTGTGTTGGTGAATCTTTTGCAATTTGTTCAATGAACAATGGAGACAGCAAAGAAGAAAGCTGTAGGTGGGAAGCGGGGTATTGCGGCAGGTGTTGTGCCGGATAGCGCACCCCCACCGTAGAATGCACCCCTTGACTGTTATGCCGGATAACACAGCCGGTGTTTCATTGTTTACATTCCCGGAAGATGACAGTCAAGCTTTACCATTGGCTTGTGGAGAACTGGGACAACAGAGACTCTTACCAGGAGGACTTTGAGTTGGATGCGCAGACGCGATACCGTGAGTACGCATGCAGCTGCGGCTTCCAAACATTTGATCGCTTGCCCGTACGTGCGTGCCGCTATGTGCATGTCACGTACGTAACTTTGGGGACTTTGGGGAAATATATGTGCTGTATGAACTTTGGGGAGGTGAACGGTACTTTGGGCTGTGGGATTGAGTGTATTGTGCAGGTGTTTGAGTTGTATTGGCGGGTTATATGGGCGGGAGGGGGGAGGTGTTTGTTATGCGGGATTAATTTGTGGCATATTAAATATAAGCCTGGTTGTGTTGTGGCTAATTGAGTATATATATGTCATGTGTTTATTTACTGTTTTAGTCATTCGCAGCTGAATATCAGGTCCCACCCGCCTCTCACGGCATCTTCCCTATCTGAATCACTCCCACTGCTCTCTAGTCCTTCACTCTCACTTTCCTCATCCACAAATCTTTCCTCCTCGCTCAAATTAATGGGGAAATCGTCGCTTTCTCGGTCCGAATCGCTCTCGCTGCTGGTGGCCATGATTGTAAACAATGTGCGGATGTGAGAAGCTCCACAACCTGTGACGTCACGCTACTCGTCTGCTACTTCCTGTACAGGCAACTTTTTTATCAGCGACCAAAAGTTGTGAACTTTATCGTCGATGTTCTCTACTAAATTCTTTCAGCAAAAATATGGCAATATCGCGAAATTATCAAGTAGGACACATAGAATGGACCTGCTATCCCCGTTTAAATAAGAAAATTGCATATCAGTAGGCCTTGAAATGTCTCCATGGAGACAAAGATTAGTGACTTTGAAGTACGTAGTTACAACACTGCTGACTGCGGACAGACACTAGCCGCTAACTAGCTAGCCATGTCTCAAAGCACCTCTTCCTGAGGGCGTTTCAGTGTTGTAACTTTACCTTTATCTTTAGTTATTTAGCCAAGATTCGTCCGTTCTCCCTTTTTTGTCTACACACTGTGTCTGCTGGTTACTACTCCGTGATTATGCACTGCCCAACATGCTCGTCTGCATGACATGACGACGACGGGTGGGGGACCAGTACTTTTTAGAGGCAGTATAGAACCGAATATGATTCATTAGTATCGCTGTATTATACCAATACCGGTATACCGTACAACCCTAGTACATATATGTGTAATGTAATTAATTAAGCATGTAAATGAAGTTGATATTGAAATCACTACACTAACTAAATGCAGTTGTTTTTTTAATATTATTTATTACAAGTGTGTTTGCTGTCTCAGAGTGATCTGTGATCACGTTTCCAAAGCTGTTTACACCTAATACAGCTAACCATTTTTAGTTCACAGAATGATGCGGTACGTTAGCCTTTTGGGTTTTTTGGGGCATTTAACGTTACCTGAAGGGTGCATTTGAGCTGCTGTTTGGTTCCATATTGGTGCAAACGGCAAGCATTTTTTGGTTCACAAAACCTTACATATTACGTTCTTTGAATGTTACTTAACGGTATCGTTGGCAATGCTTTAAGTCTGCATATCGATTTCATACCAAATTGAAAGTTTGCAAAACATGTAAAAACTATTGTACCAACTGCGATAAAGCCATATTTTCAAGGGCAATTGCCAATACGCCTATATACTATACTAGAGTGTCTGCCCTGAGATCGGTAGGTTGTGAGTTCGAACCCCGGCTGAGTCATACCAAAGACTATAAAAAATGGGACCCATTACCTCCCTGCTTAGCATTCAGCATCAAGGGTTGGAATTGGAGGTTAAATCAATCCAATCCAATCCAATCCACTTTATTTGTATAGCACATTTAAACAACAAAAATGTTTCCA